>NW_020176571.1:10514571-10587850 GCF_003031525.2 Neophocaena asiaeorientalis asiaeorientalis
AGTAATCAACACTACCATTCCCAGGCTAGGAGAGCAAAATCATTAAGCAGAGGCCAAGGATGTGTGCAGGTGAGGTTTCTGTTATTGGAGCCCAGCTGCCTGAGCTGCAGCCCAGGAACCCGCAACCATCAGCCGCTGATTGAGTCATTGCAGCTTTCCCTGCCCCAGACATCACTGCTACTGTTGCCTCTGCCACCAGTACTATTGCCACCTCCCTTCTTTTATCACTGGTGCAGTCTTTGTTGTTTCAACCACTGTTTGAAACTGGAAAAAGAGAGTTACATCTCCCTTCCTCTTGCTTTTAATCTCCCTCCATTGGCAGGATCTGACCAAAAATCATCGGATATATGTAGGTTACAGAATATAAGCACCTTACAATGTCCAGCAGAGCACACAAGTGTGAGAATGAGGGCTGAGAACGAATAAGTAAATCACCAGTCTGAGAGGTTGTAAGGCTGTTACACCACGTGGACCTAACATGGTCGAGACACTCTCTCACCTCCCTTGGAAGCTTCTCTGAATACACTCAATAGTAAAGCTGCAGGCAGCCACTCAAGCGTCTTCAGCCTTCAGACACTGATGGTGCAGAACTATATTAGGAGACTAGGAAACTTCACACAATTGTAGATTCCCACCTTCAAGCAAAGGATAAGGGACAAAAGCAGTACTGGTAAAATCTAAATATTGTTTTTGTGAGTAAATCTGGCGGGAAAAGGACATGTGAAATCCCATGGCCTTTTTCTCTTGGTGTCCTAAAATTCTGTCTCGCTGAGATTAAAGTGCAATCTTATCCAGGGATGAAAAGCATCATTATATTTGGAAGTTTAAAACTGTAAGCCATTGATATTAGGGCAATATAGATGGAGAGGATAAGGAATAACTTCAAACACTAGCCCCACATAGAAAGTTACAAGGGTGGGCATTCTGTGGAAATAAAAACAAAGACCTATAGCAAGGGAGTCAGCCACTATCACTCATGTTTTGGCAAAGACTCAAAGGCAGGCAGAGGAGTGGGAAAACTTCATAGTGAAAAAAAGGGAAGGCTTCAAATATGCCCCAAATAAAGGCCATTGGCATAGGGAAACTTGTAGGCAAGCTAACTAGAAGTGGGGCATCCTCCATGCTAGGTTAGGGTGCATATATGGCTTTTTCTGGTTGGTCCTAAGTTGGAAATGGAAACAAAAATTAGGGAAGCTATCAATTATTAACCAAGTCTTGGCCATATGGGGCTAGTTGTCACAGGGGTTATTGTTTGGTTTCCTGGACTATCACTAGAGATAGCAATCTGACTTCTTCAAGTCTGACTTGTGAGCTGGCTTTCTGAGCTGATTATTGTAAGTAATGGATTGGTTTCTGGGACAGGTAGCTTCAGGTTATGGGTGTAGGGGAGAAAAGACTAATTCTCCTACCCTCTTAGGTTCAGTGCCTGTGCTCTGAGAATTAAGCTGACAAAAGACCAATCAAGAGGAGGTGGGCTTCCCTGGTGGCGCAGTGGCTGAGAGTCCGCCTGCCGATGCAGGGGACACGGGTTTGTGCCCCGGACCGGGAGGATCCCACATGCCGCGGAGCGGCTGGGCCCGTGAGCCACGGCCACTGAGCCTGCGCGTCCGGAGCCTGTGCTCCGCCACGGGAGAGGCCACAACAGTGAGAGGCCCATGTACCGCAAAAAAAAAAAAAAAGATAACAAATAAAAAGTGTTGGTGAGGGTGTGGAGAAAAGGGAACCCATGTGCAGTGTTAGTAGAAATGTAAATTGGTGTAGCCAATATGGAAAACTGTATGGAGATTCCTCAAAAAATTAAAAGTGGAAATACCATATGATCCAGCAATTCCACTTCTGGGTGTTTATCCGAGCAAAATGAAAAGACTAATTTGAAAATATATATAAACACTTATGTTCAATGCAGCATTATTTATAATAGCCAAGATATGGAAGCAACCTAAGTGCCCACCGATAGACGAATGCATAAAGAAGATGTGGCATATCACTCAGCCTTAAAAAAGAATGAAATCTTGCCATTTGCAACCGCATGGATGGACTCAGAAGTTATTATGCTAAGTGAAATAAGTCAGACGGAGAAAGACAAGTGCCATACGTTATCACTTATATGTGGCATCTAGAAAACAAAACAAATGAACAAACATAACTAAACAGAAACAGAGTCATACATACAGAGAAGAAATAGGTGGTTGCCAGAGGGGAGCGGATTCGGGGAGGAGAGAAAGTGGTGAGGGAAAATAGAGGTACAAACTTTAGCTCAGGTACTCCAAACAAAGTGGTGTTGGAATAAGGATAGTACAGATCAATGGAATAGAACAAAGAGTGCATCAATAGAACTGCACATATCTGCTCACGAAAAAGGAGTAAATGTAATTCAATGGGGAAAGGATAGTGTTTTCTACAAATGATGTTGGAAAAAACAGACACAAGGAAAAGAACAAGACCATACAAAAGCTAACCTGAAGCATAAACCTAAACAGAAGAGCTAAAATTAAAACAGTGCTATCCAATACAATTATAATTTGAGCCACATTTGTAATTTGACATTTTCTAGTAGCCATGTTTAAAAAAATAAAAAGTAATGGATGAAAATAATTTGAATATTTTATTTGATGAAAAGATTCAAAATATTATAATTTTGGGGCTTCCCTGGTGGCACAGTGGTTGAGAATCTGCCTGCTAATGCAGGGGACACGGGTTCGAGCCCTGGTCTGGGAGGATCCCACATGCCGCGGAGCAACTAGGCCCATGAGCCACAGCTACTGAGCCTGCGCGTCTGGAGCCTGTGCTCCACAACAAGAGAGGCCGCGATCGTGAGAGGCCCGCGCACCGCGATGAAGAGTGGCCCCTGCTTGCCACAACTAGAGAAAGCCCTCGCACAGAAACGAAGATCCAACACAGCAAAAATAAATAAAATAAATTAATAAACTCCTACCCCCAACATCTTCAAAAAAAATATTATAATTTTGACATGTAACCAATAAAAATATTATTGGGGAGAAAAAAATATAGAGCTTATTTCTGTCTCATCTAAAAACAGCCTATCAGTAGTCAGTCCACAGTAACAAGAATCTAGCTCTTTAGCTCTTTTTGCACTGCTATCCACAGCAGACAACTTTATAGTGTAATATGGGTAATAAAACTCCAAAACTCATGTCCTCATTCCAGCCAGCAGGAAGGAGAAAAAAAGTAAAGTAGCGTTTGTTCATTCTTTTTAAAAACACTTCCAAGAAAAGTCACACAGCTACAAGGGATTCTGGGAAATGAAATCTTTATTTCAGGAAATCTTATATTCAGCTAAAACTTGAAGGAGAAAGCAGGTATCAGGGGGCAAATAGCTATCCTTGCCACAGACCACTCATCCACACGCTCCTTCTTTCCACATAGAGACCTTGTCTCTTTGAGATGCAAGTGCAAAGTGCCATTGGTTACTGCATTAAGCTCAAAGTCTGGAAACTCTGGGTGATATCCAGTCATCCCTATCATGGCAGGTTGCAGCCACTCACAGTCCAGAAATCCATAAACTAAAAGTCATTTTCCCTCCCCCCTCACTCATACTCAATATATTGATATAGTGGTAAAACAGGAATGGAATAACCTTAATTAAAATTCCAACTGGGGGCTTCCTTGGTGGCACAGTGGTTAAGAATCTGCCTGCCAATGCAGGGGACATGGGTTTGAGCCCTGTTCCGGGAAGATCCCACATGCTGCAGAGCAGCTAAGCCCGTGCGCCACAACTGCTGAGCCTGCGCTCTAGAGCCCGTGAGCCACAACTACTGAGCCCATGTGCTACAATTACTGAAGCCCATGCACCTAGAGCCTGTGTTCCACAACAAGAGAAGCCACTGCAATGAGAAGCCCGCACACTGAAACAAAGAGTAGTCCCTGCTCGCCGCAACTAGAGAAAGCCCGCGTGCAGCAACGAAGACCCAATGCAGCCAAAAATAAATAAATAAAATAAATTTATTAAAAAAAAGAAAAAATTCCAATTGGATAAGGAAAAATAGGAAACAGCACTCACTCGCACCAGTCCATAGAAATGATCAAACCCTGTTGGGCAGGAATTAGGAGATTCCCTGGCCTGGGAATGGAGTTCCTTGATTAGCCTACTGGTATTCCCTGGTTCTGCTCTTGGTGATGAACTACTTCACTTGCTATCCTTGTTATGCACTGAACTGTGTTTACCCCAAATTTGTATGTTGAAGTCCTAACCCCCAATGTGATTGTATTGGAAATAGGGCCTTTAAGGAGGTAATCAAGGTTCAGAGGGTGGTGTCTGAATCCAATATGACTGGTGTCCTTCAAAAAAGAGAGAGACACCAGCGGCAAGGCCATGTGAGGACACAGCAAGAAGGTAGCTGTCTACACACCAAGGAGAGCTGCCTCAGAAGAAGCCAAACCTCTTAACACCTTGATCCTGGGCTTCTCGCCTCCAGAACTGTGAGAAAATACATTTCTGTTGTTTAAGCCCCAGTCAGTGGTATTTTGTTATGGCAGCCCTAGAAGACTAATACCATCCTCATGGCCCCCAGCTTTGCTCTCTCAGAAGTTCCTCCTTGCAGGCAATATAATTCTTTCAAATAGGAATCCTTTTTATTTACTTTCAGTCATTCCCTGTCCTTGTAATCATAGCCAAGATCTTGTTTAGACATTGTTTTTTTAAGCCTGAATGCTGGTCTTTTACTTATTGGTTGTATTATTCTGCCCATTCATTTCTCTCTAAAGTTAATGGAGTTACTGCATAGTCATTTAAAACAGATGAGTCAGAAGAAAGAACCCTTCATCGGCTGTTCGCTAGCAATTGATCTGCTAAAACTGCTGGATTTTAGCCACTGCTTATAACTGGTTCAGTTTGGGGTGCAGAAGTAGTTTTATCCCTGCAAAGTCCCATATTATCAACTTAGATTGCAGGCCTCAGACAGAGAGCAATTCTTTTAGCAAAGCTGTGGTCCCGTCAATCTCTGTTTCTATACTGCCCATCTCTAGCCTGTAAGGCTTTGCTCAAAGTGTCAAGAAGCAGTCAAGACACACAGAAGTATTCATCTTTCCTATCACTTCCCCTAAAGCTATAGCCTCAGTCAGTACATGGTCTCCTTTTCAGGCTAAAGCAGGGGAATGTTTGTCACCAAAGATCAGCCTCTGCCATACTGAGTCTATACCACCTGCTGCTCAACTTCTAAGCCAGTACCATTTATGATATTTATTTTTTGTTCGATTCAGTACCCCACTTCTAAGTATTTAATCCTGTGTTTATTGTGAATCCATTTAGCATGAAACACAGAAACCTAAAAACAATAGATAGTTCAGTCAGACGGAAGTTTTTTCTCTTTCATGTATATTATGTTGAAAGTAAATGGGGCAGGGTCTGAAAGCAGTTCTAGTCCTCAAGGACCCATTCTTCTATCTTGTTGCTCTGCTCTCCTCAAAACCTTCTCAAAATCTGGAGCTTCTAGGGCTTCCCTGGTGGAACAGTGGTTAAGAATCCACCTGCCAGTTCAGGGGACACGGGTTCGAGCCCTGGTCCGGGAGGATACCACATGCTGCAGAGCAACTAACCCCATGCGCCACAACTACTGAGCCTGCGCTCTAGAGCCCGCGAGCCATAACTACTGGAGCCTGTGATCCTAGAGCCCGTGCTCTGCAACACGAAAAGCCACCGCAATGAGAAGCCCACGCACTGCAGTAAAGAGTAGCCCCCGCTCGCCGCAACTAGAGAAAGCCTGCGCACAGCAACAAAGACCCTATGCAGCCAAAAATAAATAAAATAAATTAAAAAACTTGGAGCTTCTAGCCAGTAGAAAAAAGAAAGGTGTGAAGAAGATCATGCTTCCTCTTTTTAAAGACAATTTTCCAGAAGTGTACGTGAAACTACTTTTGATGTCAAAAACTTGGCCTCTGTGCACCTGTCCTAAATCAAATCTTGGAGACAGAGTTTTGGATGAAGTAGAAAAGAATAGCTTTATTGCTTTGTCAGGCAAAGGAGGACACAGCAGGCTCATGCCCTTAAGAACTGTGTGTCCCCACCTGGGGGGATCTGGTGAGGAGTTTTATAGCAATGGTTCAAGGGCAGGTTTGCTGATAAGGATCAAGGTGTGTGCAGGGCCTGCATTCCCTTCACCTGGCCTCAGGTGGCCTCCTGATGAGCTTGTGTGGTTTTTGAGGTTATTAAACTGTGACCTTCTCTCTGGAATGAAGAATGGTTCATCAAGTAGTTAACATCTTCCATTTGTTGGGGGGTGTTTTTTTGTTGTTATTTATTTATTTATTTGGTTGCACCAGGTCTTAGTTGCAGCAGGTGGGCTCCTTAGTTGCAGCATGTGAACTCTTTTAGTTGCGGCATGCACGTAGGATCTAGTTCCCTGACTGGGAATCGAACCCCGGGCCCCCTGCATTGGGAGAACGGAGTCTTAATCACTGCATCAATAGGGAAGTCCCTGTTGGGGGTTTTAGTTCTGCAAAAGAGCTCAAAGATATTGTTATGTGTATCCCTTGAGGTGGAACCAGGACCCTGTCCCAAGACTGCACTATTGTTTCTTGACAGCTCCTCCCTTGCCTCTGCCTCCCCTCCCTTCCCTGATTAGCGACTGTTTGAATCTGCACTTTGGAACACAGGGAAGGTCATAGAGGCTGAAGCCGATTTCCTACAAAAAAGAAACAGGGGACACAGGAGGGCTTCCTTGCCCAGAAGCCCCACAGGGTCCTGCTCAGTTTCACTTTTGCTTATAACTATTGGTTAAAATTTAGTTCTGTGCAACACTATGAAAGCATACCTTTCAGCTAGGTGTGGGAGTACGGCAGAATTGCAAAGCTATTAAGAGGAAGAGGCAAAAAGGTATGCTCTCTTCCTTTGAGTACACTGTCCAGAGAAAAAAGTACTCACCGATTCTAGTTGTGCCCTATGGGTAGGCATTTAGTTACTTGGCACACCTACCTGCAAGGGAAGCTAGAAGAAAATAAAGGCTTTATTCAAAGGAACCAAATACCCAGCTAAAAATTGAGAAGAACATATGTGGTGACCAGTTGCAGTCTTGGCTATGGCATGTGAATCACACAGCACAGCATCTATCATATAGTTAAAAACTCAGTAAATGTTAACTATCATTTGTGTCAAAATGTGGTCCAAGGAAGACCCTACATGGGTACCTTGTTTTACTCCTACTTGGATATGTTTTTTTAACAGACTTTTTTTTTTAAGAGAAGTTTTAGGTTTACAGAAAAATTGAGCAGTAAGTACGAGAGCTCCCATGTACCTCCTGCCACACACAGGCAGAGTCTCCCCACCGTCCATGAATAACCTTTAATGTTCACTCTACAGAAGTGAAACCCAACCTTCCACTTTTTTAAAATTTAATTTTATTTTTTTATACAGCAGGTTCTTATTATCTATTTTATCCACATCAGTGTATACATGTCAATCCCAATCTCCCGATTCATCCCACCACCACCCCATCCACTTTCCCCCCTTGGTGTCCATACGTTTGTTCTCTACATCTGTGTCTCTATTTCTGCCTTGCAAACCACTTCATCTGTACCATTTTTCTAGATTCCACATACATGTGTTAATATATGATATTTGTTTTTCTCTTTCTGACTTCACTCTGTATGACAGTCTCTAGGTCCATCCACATCTCTACAAATGACCCAATTTTGTTCTTTTTTAGGGCTGAGTAATATTCCATTGTATATATGTACCACATCTTCTTTATCCATTCGTCTGTCGATGGGCGTTTAGGTTGCTACCATGACCTGGCTATTGTAAATAGTGCTGCAATGAACACTGGGGTGTATGTGTCTTTTTGATTATGGTTTTCTCCGGGTATATGCTCAGTAGTGGGATTGCTGGGTCATATGGTAATTTTATTTTTAGTTTTTTAAGGAATCTCCATACTGTTCTGCACAATGGCTGTATCAATTTACATTCCCACCAACAGTGCAAGAGGGTTCCCTGTTCTCCACACTCTCTCCAGCATTTGTTGTTTGTAGATTTTCTTTTTTTTTTTTAACTAGTTTCATTCACTTTATTTTTCTCATAGAAAACGATGTGGTGACTACAGCTGGAGCCTGGGTTCTCTGCATGGAAACTCTAGTGTGGGTCTTTACAGGATGGTCAGTGAATTCCTGATATGGAGACTTGGTGAACACCATCTCTTTCCAGAGATCAGGAGTGAGATAACTGTAGGTCTTGGAAATGGCATTAGAAGTGGCCTTGGCGAAGTTGCCCAGCGTGGCAGTGCAGTCCCTGGCAGAGGTGTAGCAGTCATCAATTCCAGCCATCATCAGTAGCTTCTGGGGCACAGGGGCTGAGACGATGCCAGTGCCCCTGGGGGCAGGGATGAGGCACACCAGCACAGAGCCTCAGCAGCCAGTCACCTTGCAAGGGACAGTATGGGGCTTGCCCATCTTGTTCCCCCAGTAGCCTCGTCGCACCGGGACCATGGAGAGCTCAGCCAGAATGACGGTCGCACAGATGGCAGTGGCTACCTCCTTAGAGCACGTCACACCCAAACCAACACGTCTGTTGTAATCCCAGATGGCAACAAATGCCTTGAACCTGGTCCGCTGGCCAGCATGGGTCTGCTTTTGCACAGGCATGATCTTCAAAACCTCCTCCACGACGGATGACCCCAAGAAAATGTCACTGATCTCAGATTCCTTGATGGGCAGAGAAAAGAGATAGATCTCCTCCAGGGATTGATCTTCGTGTCCTTGACCAGGCGGCCCAGCTTGGTGACGTGGAGACACTCCTTGTCCTCGGCCTTGCCTCCGCGAGCTCCGCGACCCCGACCCCGGCCCCGTCCCTGGATGCCGCTGCTGAAGCCTCCGTGGCCTCTCATTCCAGGGCCCCTGGGGCCTCCGGGCCCTCCGGGCTCTCTCACAGCACCGGTGTCATTCGCCATTTGGTGTTTTTACAGAAAAAAAAAAAAAAAAGAAAGCTTTACAGAAAAAATTAAAAAGCTAGATTTTCTGATGATGCCCATTCTAACCGGTTTGAGGTGATACCTCATTGTAGTTTTTTTTTTTTAACATCTTTATTGGAGTATAATTGCTTTACAATGGCATGTTAATTTCTGCTTTATAACTAAGTGAATCAGCTATACATATACATATATCCCCATATCTCCTCCCTCTTGCGTCTCCCTCCCACGTGTTCTCAAGTCCATTTTCTATGTCTGCGTCTTTATTTCTGTCCTGCCCCTAGGTTCTTCAGAGCCATATTTTTTTTAGATTCATATATATGTGCTAGCATACAGTATTTGCTTTTCTCTTTCTGACTTACTTCACATTGGCCATCTGTATGTCTTCTTTGGAAAAATGTATACTTAAGTCTTCTGCCCATTTTTTGATTGGGTTGTTTGTTTTTTTAATATTGAGCTGCATGAGCTGTTTATATATTTTGGAGATTAATCCTTTCTCCATTGATTTGTTTGCAAATACTTCCTCCCATTCTGAGGGGTGTCTTTTGGTCTTGTTTATAGTTCCCTTTGTTGTGCAAAAGCTTTGAAATTTCATTAGGTCCCATTTGTTTATTTTTGTTTTTATTTCCATTACTCTAGGATATGGGTCAAAAAAGATCTTGCTGTGATTTATGTCATAGAGTGTTCTTTCTATGTTTTCCTCTAAGAGTTTTATAGTGTCCGGTCTTACATTTAGGTCTCGAATCCACTTGGAGTTTATTTTTGTGTATGGTGTTAGGGAGTGTTCTAATTTCATTCTTTTACATGTAGCTGTCCAGTTTCCCAGCACCACGTATTGAAGAGGCTGTCTTTTCTCCATTGTATATCCTTGCCTCCTTTGTCATAGATTAGTTGACCATAGGTGTGTGGGTTTCTCTCTGGGCTTTCTATCCTGTTCCATTGATTTATATTTCTGTTTTTGTGCCCCAACTTTCCACTTCTTAATATTCTACTATTGTCATCACCAGCACAAAAACATTCAGCTGATATCTGCAGTGTGAAGCTACTTCACTACAACTAGAAAAAATCTTGGATTACAAACCACACACCCAGTTTAAGGAATAAAACCAATCTTGTCTGTAAGTTTATATTGTTAGCATATTTCAGGAATGGTGAAGAGTGAAAGCAAAGCACAGATCAATAGTACATTTATTGTACCTCTGAAAATATGTGCAGTGGGAATAAGTATATTCCATATTATAACTTTCTATTTGGAGAGCAAATAAAAATTAATATTGCTTTAATAACACAAAGAACAACATGTTAAACTTGACCAAATCTTTGTTAATGGTAAAATGGAAGATTTAGTGATTCTCAACTGGGTACAATCACAGGATGGAGACAAGTAACATTTCAGGGGCCATGGGAGGGTTACCCTGCTCACTACTCCACTCCTCAAATACCCTTCTCCCTCTCCCTTGACACCTGAAATTCCTTTGAAAAGAGATAAAAGAAAAAATAAATATTATTAGAGACCAAAGATTGAGAGCTCAATGAAAGAGTGTTACTAAATGGGATAATATTTGAAGTCAAAAGATCATAAACTATATCTGCCCATACTAGGAAAGGAAATACTCTGAGAGATATCATTGGCTACTGACTCCTAGCTCTATCAGCTGTATAAGCACTGAGCTGGTTGGAAATGATCCATTGTGCCTTTGGTACCCATCTTGAGATTACAGCATCCAACTGCCTCTGCTGAGCCCTGCTCTCCTGAAACCCCACTGTGGGATTAGAGTGTGTAGCTTTCATTTGGCATGAATCAGGATTATTTTCCTCAGTCAGGTCTGTATCAGGGTCGTGGGCTAGGTGTCCACGTCTCTTAGATGAAGGTTTATCAAAAGTAAAAGGTAAATGCAGTTAAATTTGGGAGAGGCAGACAATGTAAATAAGCTTCAGTTAAGGTATAAGTAATTGATGATAGATCCTGACATATTTTGCTTGAAAGAGAAGAAAAGAAAATAAGAATGTAAAAAAATTTCAATACTTTAGATAGTGAGTCAGTAGCAATTGCAGTTGTGTGGTAGTGAGTAAGTAAGCATACCTCAGTAGAAACAAGAGGCAGAAAGGAGGATCGCTCACGAATTAGAACATGTATTTAGATAGAGCTATCTCTCCTGCAGGCTGCCATGTTGCCAGAATTCCACCATTTGTCCTTCCTTCACCTCTCTAAATTCCTAGCCAACACCAACTGCAGAACTCTTCATTTGATTCAGTTATTAGAAAACAATTTTTTTTTTTTTTCTCGGTACGCGGGCCTCTCACTGTTGTGGCCTCTCCCGTTGCGGAGCACAGGCTCCGGACGCGCACGCTCAGCGGCCATGGCTCACGGGCCCAGCTGCTCCGCGGCATGTGGGATCTTCCCGGACCGGGGCACGAACCCGTGTCCCCTGCATCGGCAGGCGGACTCTCAACCACTGCGCCACCAGGGAAGCCCCAGAAAACAATTTTAAGTATGTTAGGAACTTGAGTATATGAATTTATTTTTTCAACTATAAATTTTATGAAATCTAAATACAGATCAAGTCTTTCTCATGAAAGGTTAATGTTCATACTGAGACTCTAAAACACTGGATTTTGAAGACAACACCAGAAAAAAAAAAGTAAAATATCTTATTGTTAAAAATATTTACTGGTTGAAATAGTATTTTGTATATAATGGATTAAATAAGACATTAAAGTGAAAAAAATCCACTTTTAAATTACTAATAACTTAAAAGGAATAACACAAATAGAAATTAGCTAACTGAGAAGGACATGGAACATAAAAGATGTTGGATAGTAAAGAAATTTGAAAGAGGTGAAAGCATTAGAAAGGGAAAGATGGCCAGACATAAGCTTCACCCACTTCATGACCCAATCTACAGCATTCCTAGTAGTTAAGTTACAGTCTTGAATTACTAAGTTTTCCTTTGCTACAAAATCACACAAAATACAGTTTTCCTGTTATTCAAGTATCAGGTAGTACCAGAGTAATTTCTTTAGCCACAAAAAATAAGGTCTTTTCTGGACTCCAAACTGAGTCCCCTTTGTCCCAAAGGAAAGTGCTCTTCTGATTATGTACTCAGAGCCCAACTTCACCTCAGTTTGCGAGGAATTTCTCATATAACTTAAATGAAATTCTCATATTACTGGGCAAAATTTCCCAAAATTAGCGTTTTGTTTTTTTTTTCCTGGCCGCGCCTGGCAGCACATTGCTTCTTAGTTCCCGACCAGGGATTGAACCCGCGCCCCCTGCATTGGAAGCGCAGGGTCTTAACCACTGGACCGACGGGGCACGAACCCGTGTCCCCTGCATCGGCAGGCAGACTCTCAACCACTGCACCACCAGGGAAGCCCTCTTTAGTGCTTCTTAATCTTAATTTTTTAAAAAATCCTTTCAAAATTTGGTACTCCAAATTTCAACTGCAGCTGAGATTTTTTTTCTTCCATTTTTTCCAAAAGGAGGTAACTAACTCACTTTTGCAAAAGGATTCTGCCTGGGCAAGAAAAGCTCTAGGTGTTCTAAAAAATGTAAATTGCCATTTGTATCAAAGAGACACCCACTCTAGCACCAGGATATTATCTTCATGTCTCATTTACATCTAAATGTGGAGTTAGAGGGTGGGGCAGGAGGAAAACTCCACCCTTCCCCCCACTGGAGAAATAAAAGTAGAGGAAAAAAAATCCTAAAATTGTTTTCCTAAATCGGAAACTAGGCTACTGTAAGAACATTGTATCTGCCTTTTTTTCTGTCTCCGTTTTTCATGTTAATTTAGTTCCTGGTAGTGATTAACAACAAAACTCCTGAAGAGGAAAATCCCCGGTGTAGGTTTGTCTTTTACAGCTTGACAGAAAACTGAAAGATGGCATCACCTGAAGGTGAGAAAGAAGGCTACAGCCTAAGAGCAAGAAGAAAGAACACGGGCTGGCTTTGAGACGGGGCCCTGTGGCTGAGCAGTGGGTTCACAACTAGGTGTCCTAGCATTCTGAATTTACTATCTGAGCTCGTTAGTCTTACATTGATCTCCCAGAGCATGCCTAAGCATTCATGCAGCTGTTGGAGATGGGAAATCTGTGATCAGTGACTGGTCTCACACGGGACCAACTCATCTCTATGGAGGACATGCTTTCCCGACCCCAGCGGTCACTCCTGGGAAGAGCTCCCTCTTTTTTCAAGGTCTCTTATTAGCTGTATTTAGCTGGGTGCTTGGCAGCCACCACTATCAGATCGCTGTTATCCTTTATCCTTTCAAGTTAACAGTAGTTGCCTGGGCTTGAGGGAAGGGATAGGGAAAAAAAAAGAGAATCAGCCCATTTTCCCTAGTACCTTGTATAATAAATTCTTTTTTTTTTTTTTACAGGATTCTTTCTTTTTCATATGTAAAATACAGAGTAAATTATATTTATTGTATAGTTGTTCATGTTTTATAGAGAGTTTTTAATGTTCCTAAAATATAAGAACAGTTTGACAATGAGCTCATTGGACTCCTTTAGTAGATTACAAGAATCTTCAGTTTCTGATATTCCTGACAGCAGGGTAGGGAGAGTGCTTGTTTTTAGTTTCTGTTGTTGTTTTTGTTGTTTTAAATATTGAGAGTCACAAATTTCTTACTTCAATTTGCTAACTTAAAGCATCAATTAGCAACTATTGATTTGCTCTAACCTACTTCTTACCACATACTTTGTGAAGGTCAGCTTGTCATAAAGCAAGTTTCCTGTACTTGAGTGGCTTAACGTCAGCTTGGGGGATTGGATATAAGGGGTTTTATTGTCCTTTGGTCACTAGGGTTGATTCAGCCTTTGTAGCAGCAGGTATTCCCTTCTTGTCTCTGCATAGGTACAGATCTTTCACAAAAAGGATAACCTTCTCACACAGAGATATGAGGAACACTCTCTTTTATACAGGAATCACTTGTTTACTAGTATGAGGAAACACGATGGTGAAGTAAGCAAAAGAGATTACTGGATATACTCTCAATGAAATGCTATAATGCTGGGATTATCTGATCATATGGAGATAGTCACTTTTGTCTTTGACTAGACTATTTTACAACTGTTTAGAGATTAAAATTAACTTGTAGGAAACAAGTAGCAATGCAGATCATTCTTTTCCAGAGTCATACATGTACGTTCTGTTCAGTGGTGTGACAATTCTCCCTCTCTCCCAAAAGCCAGTTTTACAGCCGTTTGCAAATTCACTTCAATATTCTTTTTTTTTTTTTGCAGTACGTGGGCCTCTCACTGTTGTGGCCTCTCCCACCGCGGAGCACAGGCTCCGGACGCACAGGCCCAGCAGCCATGGCCCACGGGCGCAGCTGCTCCGCGGCACGTGGGATCCTCCCGGACCGGGGCACGAACCCGCATCCCCTGCATCGGCAGGCGGACTCTCAACCACTGCGCCACCAGGGAAGCCCCACTTGAATATTCTTGATCAACAAATGTGTCTGTTGTGTGGATTCTCCTTTGAATCTGTTGTAACACCTTGCTGGCTTCCCCATTTAACTATAGTGTTAGTAAAATCTTCAATACATGTTATTTTTATATTTGTAATGAGAATCATGATTTTATCATTAGAAAATTACCCTTAAACACTAGACACAAAATCTACTCAAACTAACTTGGGCAAATGGGAAAATGTAAAGGGAATGCACAGGTCCATTTCAAGGAAAACCAAAGCAGGATGTATAAGGGCCTCACTAGGTCTGGAATAGGAAAATCTTTAGGAGTCCAAAGTGGTTATCTCACCATATTTCCCAATCCATGCGATCTTTTTGCCTCTGCTTCTCACTTTTTTCTGTTTTCCATGTATATGGGGAAATGGCCCTCTCAAGCCCTAAAGTTACAGAAACCTCTTTCATGTAGTCATTCAACAAAAATCTGTTGGGTACTTACTATGCCAGATACCTCCTGTGGTGTGCTCCAAGGACAAAGAACGAGACAAACTCAAAGGGCCAATACTGCCAGAAGAGTTACAGGACTCCTATCACTCTGTCACAATGAGACCATTGCTATGTCCCAGAGCATGTCCTGTCCCTTTCCCATCCCATGTAAGGAAAGACATTTGCCCCGTTTTTCTCCCACTCAGCACACTGAAAGTATACATACTCTGCCCAGTCAGCAGATGACTTGCATGTTCCCTGGCTATAAAAACAGACAAGCAACCCATGCTCATTGTCGACCTTCCCTGGCTACCGGGAAGTTGGCCCGCTGTTCTTGCAGTGACCCTTCTTTTCAATAAACTCTGTCTTCCTTACATTCTGCCTTGTGTCTGGAAATTCTTCTCCAACCCGTGCTTGGACCCGACACCTCCTGCTCCAGCACCACCACCACCAGATTAACATTTCAGTGTTTCTAGACACATTCCATGCACATGTCAATAAGACAGACTCTTATTGGCTCATATAGTTCATGCACCCACTCTGATCAGATCAGCTGTACTCAAAAGGCAAAAATCACATAGTCCACTGCCATGAGAGAGAATTCCTGAGAAGACGGCTGGATAAAGCAGACAAATGGATTAACATGCTTTTTCCATACATGAAATGTCAACTATTAACATACAGTGTTAGATATACACTCCAATCCCAACTGGAGTATACTGCAATACAGTTCTGACACTAACCACCACCAGTGTCAGTGCGGATTCCAAAGGTTAAGAGTTCAGTCCTCCACAGACTGCTTTTACTAGCGCCACCAGCCACAACTTCCACTTCTGACTGCCTTGGCTATAAATTCAGGGGTCCCCATAGCCTCCTCAGATTTGATAATTCACTAGAACAACTCAGAAAGTACTCTATTTACAATTAGTTTTATTATAAAGGATACAACTCAGGAACAGTAAAATGAAGATACGTATAGGGTGAGGTCTGGGAGGGAATGCAGAACTTCTGTGCCTTCTCCTCATGGAATCCAGGCAAGTCATCTGCCCAGCACATCAATATGTTCACCAACCAGCAAACTCCACTGGGCTTTGGTGTCTAGAATTTTTACTGGGGATTCAATATGTAAGCATGATTTATTAAGTCATTGGCCACATGATTAAACTCAATCTCTAGCCCCCTGCTGCCTCCCTGGAGGTCAGGCTGGCTCAAAATCTCTTTTTTTTTTTTTTTCTGTACGTGGGCCTCTCACCGTTGTGGCCTCTCCCATTGCGGAGCACAGGCTCTGGACGCGCAGGCCCAGCGGCCATGGCCCACGGGCGTAGCCGCTCAGCGGCACGTGGGATCCTCCCGGACCGGGGCACGAACCCGCATCCCCTGCATCGGCAGACGGACTCTCAACCACTGCGCCACCAGGGAAGCCCTGGCTCAAAATCTTAATCATCTTATCCTCTAATCACATGGTCGGGCTTCTTGGTGACCAGTCCCCACCCTGAGGCTATGTAGGGGCCCATGATGAGTCACCCATTGGTATAATAAAGATACTCCTCTCCAAGAGTTTTTGAAGCTCTGTGGCAGGAACAGGAACAAAGACCAGATATATCTTTATTACATCACAGTATATCTTTATTTATGTTGTGTTAAACACTATAAGAATTCAGGCATTCACTTTCCATGGGGAGTTAATGGCTGACATAAAATGAGCTGGCTTGCTGAAATAGAAATTACAGAGGGGAGGAGGACAGATAAGGCAATTCAGATGAGATTTTTTAATCTCACTGTTTTAATATGACATATTGGTTTAAAAAAAAGTACTATATTTTTGTTTGACTGGAATGAGAGTTTGTGTGGAAGATAAGGTGCTAAAGACAACTGGAGCTCAACAGTGAGGGATTGTGAATAGCAGGCTGATGACTTTTGGAAACTTATCCTGTTGGTAGGGTGTTTCATCAAGGAGGGGAGTAAGTATCGTAAATGGTATTTTAGGAAGAGCAGACTGACAGCAGAATGTAATTTAAATAAGAATAGGAAAATCAGAGAAGCTATTAGGGAGTGTCAAAGTATTATTTTATTTTAGTTTTTTAATTGTCATTCTCATTTAATATTGTTCTTGAGGTATTAGCCCAAGGAAGCATTCAAAAGGAAATTAACAGGGCTTCCCTGGTGGCGCAGTGGTTGAGAGTCTGCCTGCTGATGCAGGGGACATGGGTTCGTGCCCTGGTCCGGGGAAAATCCCATATGCCGCGGAGCGGCTAGGCCCGTGAGCCATGGCCGCTGAGCCTGCGTGTCTGGAGCCTGTGCTCCGCAACGGGAGAGGCCACAACAGTGAGAGGCCCGCGTACCGCAAAAAAAAAAAAAAAAAAAAAAGGAAATTAACAGATATAAAATAGGAAAGAAGGTAAAGTTATCATTATATTCAAACAATATGATTACACATCTGGAGCACCCAAATAAATTGTATTACAAAAAATAAGAGAATTTCATACAATATCTGGGTACAAAATAAATATACAGAATCAAAAATCTTCATGTATACAAACAACAAGCAGTTAACAGATATGGAGATGGGGAACTCCCATTTACATTAGAAAGGAAAAAGAAAAAAACCTAGTTACCAACATAGCAAGAATGTGAAATATTTATTGAAGAAAACTTTAAAATATTACTGGAAGATACAAAAATAAACTTTAATAAATATAAAGGCATACCATGAACTTGGATAGGAAGACTTAACATCATAAAATAGAAATGCCCCACTATAAATTTAACATGATGAATAAAATCACCAATGAGATTTGGTGGAAGAGGATATGGAATTAGATAAGCTGGTTTTAAAGTTCACATGAAATATGAACAAACTTGGACAGCCAGGAAATTTCTGAAGAAGAAGGCAATGAGGTGGGACTAATTCTACTAGATATTAAAAGCTAATATAAAGCTACAATAATTCAAACAGTGTGGTACATTAAATGGACAGACAAATTTATGGATCAGTCTAGGGAGTCCAGAGACAGAACTAAATATTTGTGAGAATTTAGTATATGCTAAGAGATGTGGGGAAAAAGAAAGTAGATGATATACCAGATCTGTCTCTCCATGGGAGCACAGAGGAAAAGGCCATGTGAAGACACAGCCAGAAGGTAGCCATCTGCAAGCCAAGGAGAGAGGCCTCAGTAGAAACCAACCTTGTTGCCTCCTCAATCTTGGATTTCTAGCCTCCAGAAAATAAATTTCCATTGTTTAAGCCACCCAGTCTGTGGTATTTTGTTATGGCAGCCTGAGCTGACTAATCCACCGGTGTTCAATGCAGTTCAATAAGTGGTATATACTGAGTACCCACTGTGTGCTTGGCACTGCCATGCATGCTGTGAATTCAAAAATGACTGAGACATGGTCCTTGCCCTTGGGACCTGCCCTGTCTTTGAAGAGCTCATGGTCAGGCTAGGGACACATATCTACTAATAATTTGAATGTCATATGGTAAGGTTAGAGGTCAACCCAGGATGTAATGAGAGCTTGAATGAACCAGTAACCTCTAAGGAGAGGATCTATGAGTGATGAAGGAAGGCATCAGTTGTGTCTGAACTGATTTTTGAAATGGTTAGGTCAGCAAAGAGGGAAGGAAGCGTTTTCCCAGGAGAGGAAATAGAATGCTCAAAAGCCTGGAGAGGAGACACAGGATGGTGTGGGTGGAGAACTATGATGCCACAGCTCCTTCCATGTGGAATGTGGAAAGCAGAGCACGTCCCTCTCTCCCATTTTGGAATCTTTGGTCGGGATGGATATTGGGGGAATTTCTTCTCTTAGTTTTTGAAGCTGGCAGGATAATACAGCTTTCTAAATCAGGACCAGGACTAGCGTGCACAAGCAGGAAATTCATCCTAAGTCTGCTCCTTCCTGACTTTTGCCCTGGAGCAGGAGTGTGGTGAGGATGGGGCAACTGCAGGTTGGCAGTTATGGATTAGAACAGGACACTGCAAACTTTTTCTGTAAAGGGCCAGATAATATATTTTTTTCACTTAGTTATCATTTTTTGTAATAGTTTTGCCTGGCCAGATAATATTTCAGACTTTGAGAACCATATGGTCTCTTTTTGCAACTGCTCGACTCTGCCAATATAGCAGAATGCCAATCTACTGACGCTGGGTTGTGGTGAAGGAAAGTACAGCGTTTATTGCAGGGTGACAAGGAGAATGGGCAGCTAGTGTTCAAAACACTCATTCCCTAATGGCTTTCAGCGCAACATTAGGGTGAGGGTCCCAGGGTGTGTGATCAGCTCCTGGACATTCTTCTGATTGGTTAGTGGTGAGGTAACAGGGTGAAGTTTCAGGAATCTCAGTCATCAAATCTCTGGCTCCAGCCAGTCTATGGTTTAGCATTTACAGTCAGCAGTTTCCATCTGGTAGGGGTCCTGGTTTCAGTCTTTGCTGAAGTTATGGTCACTGAAACTCAGCCAGTTCTGGTCCTACATTGGGTGCGTAGGCGGGGGGAGGGTGGTGAGAGCAAGTTGAGAAGGGTGGGTCACACAGGGCAGAGCGCACAGCCTCCCCATGTAGGGTCAAAGGCAGCGCTGTCGCTCTGGTGACGGTTTCCCAGCTCCGTGCCACCAGGAGCTAAGCCTTCTTCAGGAGAAATACAGGGCCAAGAAGCTTAGGCCATGTTGGTCACCATGTCCTTCTCTAGGGGTGTGCCCTTCTCTGTGGTCGAAGGGTTGTCTGAGACTGAGGAGAACGCTGGGGAGTCTGAGAATACCTATATTCTGTGGCCCATTTTCCAGCAAAGGCGGGAAGCAGATGGGTTGTGGCTGGGCCCACCTGTGAGACTGCTGCTTCCTGAAGGCAGAGCTTGCCTGATAGCGTGCGCGTCCAAAGTATAATTTTAAAAGAGCATAATTTCTTAAGATATGACTTTTATACAAATATAGAATGAACACGTGTCAATGATTATTATTTAACTCATTAATGAGTTATTTAACTCATTAATGAGTTAAATGGTAAGTTAGTTCAAAGAAGAGTTAGAATAATGGAGGATATATAACAGTCCATCTGAAAAGTCATACAGAAATGCATTTGTTAGGTTTGGGAATAAATTTTGGAGTGTTTTTGGGTTTTTTTGTTTGTTTTGTTTTTTTTGTTTGTTTTCGTATGGGAAAGAAATAATTTGCATCTTTCCCTGAAAAAAATTTACAACTTAATGAGCAACTTCACAAAGTCTGGGGTCTAATCAAGTATTAAGTCACACAAAAGCATATTCCCTAGAAAATTAAATAATCCTGGATGGGGGGGCTGGGGAAGTTTGTTAGACATTAAAGGGACATGCAGTCATTTTTTAATCTTGTTTCTGAGTTTTGGATAATTTTTCTCAATAGTCCTCCTTATGATCATAAAACAATTCTGAAAATTAGACTTGATAACACATATTTTTAAAAGCTGGACTCGTATTGAAACCTGATTCATTTATGTGTATGGTTTCCACAGATTAAGAACCCTACCAGTTTCTTCATGGTAGGCTTTTCACACCTAATGAAATGAGATTCATTCCATAAAATATACTCCAGTATAGACCTGATAGGACAATTGATTTAACTGTATCTTCATAGAAAGTAGGACAGATTCTTATTGAATGTATGCAAATTATTATGTTGGCAAGAAAAATAAAGTGACTCAGCAGAAGTATTTATTCTTGAATGCCAAGGCATCAGGGAGAACAAAACACCATTTAAAGAATGTTTAATTTCAGTTTGCAAAAGCATAGTCTGCAGGGGGTGGGGGTGGGATGAACTGGGAAATTGGGATTGACATATATACACTAATATGTATAAAATAGATAACAAAATAAAAAGCATAGCCTACTATATTTAGGGTTGGAGATAGAATTTGAAGAAAGAGAAAAAGGGCTTCCTGATATATCTATCAGAAAATAGAACACTATGAGTAATACAACAATATACTCCCCACCCCAAATAAATGTCCATTATTATTATTAGTTTTTTCTCATCAGTTCACTCAGTTCTATGTAGATCTTGGGTTACTAGGTTTTCGCAAAGTCATGATTTTTTTTTTTTTCAAAGTCATGATTTTTGATCTGAAAATCACAGTTCAGTCCTCCAGCACAGTATGACAAGGTATAAATAACGCTGGCTCAGAAGCCAATACTGATGAGTCTATTCATTGTTGACAGAGTACCTGGTACAGTCCTGTTCATGAGGCTCTAAAGCTGTCCTTTGCTGAAGATTCAATTTGTACTAGGAGTTTATGGCAAGGCTCTTAGACAAGCATGAGAGGAAAGCAGAAACCACATGTTGATAATGCTGAATGGCTCTGATTAATAACACTAGCCAATAAAATGGAGAAAAAAATTCTTTATAGGATAAAATACATAACAATTTTATTAAATATTTATCAGTGTTTTCCTGAAGATAACATATTAGGGGGAGTAAGAACACTGACAAATCTTCCTCCAGATAAAGTATACACAGTATCTGAAACATATTTATATTAATAATATTTTACCTGTTCAAAATTAATCAAGTGAAAGGCACTCAACAGCACTACTCAGGAAAATGCAAATCAAAACCACAATGAGATATCACCTCACACATGTTAGGATGGCTATTACCAAAGACAAAAAATAATAAGTGTTGGCAAGGATGTGGAGAGAAGAAACCCCTGTACACTGTTGGTAGGAATGTAAATTGGTGCAGCCACTATGGAAAACAGTATGGAAGTTCCTCAGAAAATTAAAAATAGACCTATCATATGATTCAGAAATCATTTTTCTTGATATATATATAGATATAGATATAGATATAGAATGAAATCAGCATCTCAAAGAGATATCTGTGATCTCATGCTCATTACAGCATTATTCACAATAAGCAAAATACGGAAACAATTTGTGTCTATCAACAGATAACTGAATAAAGAAACTGGCATATGCACATACACACACAAAATAGACTATTATTCAGCCTTAAAAAATTAAGAAATCTTGCCATTTCAACAGTACTATACAACATGGATAAACCTGGAGGACATTATGCTAAGACAAAGAAAGAAGCTAGACACAGAGAAAAATATGGCATGATTGCACTGATAAGTGGAATCTAAAAAAGTCAAAATTTCTGAAGCAGAGAGTAGAATGGTGGTTACCAGGGGCAGGGAGGTAGGGGGCAGGGGGGAGATGTAGTCAATGGATAACAAGTTTTTGTTGTACAGGATGAATTAGTTCTAGAGATATAATGTATTACATGGTGACTATAGTTAATAATACTGTATTGCATACTTGAAATTTGCTAAGAAAGTAGATATCAGGTATTTATAATACACACACACACACACACACACACATAAAAGTAACTGTGTGAGGAGGTGGATATCTTAATTAGCTTGCTGTTGTAATAATTTTATTATATATTGTATATCAAAACATCATGTTGTACACCTTAAATATACACAATTTTAATTTTTAAAATGTTTAACTACAATTAAACAAGGAAAGTTATGTTTCTATATTGACTGGGAAGTTCTTTCTATGCACCTCTTAAAATAGTGTTGAAATAATTAAAAAATATAGAGCATACCAAACTTCATTTTCAGCTTTTTATTTTTTTTAATAAGGTAACAGAACAAATCATTTTGATCACCAAAGGGATCTCTGGAAAACCCCTAAGTGTAAAAGATATCCTAAGTTTTATCCCTAAATTTAAGTTCTAATTTTGGGTGGAAAAAAAATACAAAAACTATAAGAGGAGATATGGTCATGATTAAGATAGGATCATATATGCCTTAGAACAATAAATGGTTAGAGCTTAGCTGTCTATTAATCAAAATGTCAATAAGGTAATTTAAAAAACATACCAGACAGTAACACAATTACAAGGAACCTTAGCTTTTTCAGAAGTGAAACCCTGAAAAATAAAGTACAGTAGAAGGCACAGAACATTATTTTAGTGAGAAAACAAATCTTTTCTATATGAGCAGAAAGTAAAATATAATGTTCTATTTTTGCAGAAATAGAAAAAATTCCATCCTAAAATTTACATGGAATCTCAAGGGACTTCGAATAGCCAAAACAATCTGAAAAAGAACATAATTGGAGGTCTCACACACTTCCAGATTCCAAAACTTATTACAAAGCTACAGTAATCAAAACAGTGTGGTCTTGGCATAAAGATATATATGAAACAATAGAATAGACAACTCAGAAATAAACCCTCACATATTTGCTCAAATGATTTTTGACAAGGATGCTAAGCCATTCAATAGAGAAAGGACAGTCTTTTCATCAAATAGTGTTGAGGAAACTGGATATGCAAAAGAATGAAGTTACACCATACACAAAAATTGACTCAAAATGAATCAAAGATCTGAGAGCTAAAACTGTAAAACTCTTAGAAGAATATATGGGGAAAAAGCTCATGATGTTGGATTTGGCCATAATTTCATGGATATATACCAAAACACAGACAACAAAAGAAAAAATAAATTGGACTACATCAGAATTTTAAACATCTGTGCACCAAAGGAAACAACAGAATGAAAAGGCAACCAATGTAATAAGAGAAAATATTTGCAAATCATATATCTGATTAGTAAATACCCTGGATATATAAAGAATTCCTACAACACAAAACCAGCCATAACAAAGCAAATAACTCAAAAAATAGGCAAATGACTTGAATAGACATTTCTCCAAATAAGATACACAAATGGCCAACAAGCATATGAAAAGACACTCAACGTCACTAATCATTAGAGAAATGTAAATGAAAAAATAAAAGCCACTGAGATATCACCTTACACCTATTAGGATGGTTACTATCAGAAATAAACAAAAAACTGAAAATAACCAATCTTAGCAAGGATGTGGAAAAATTCGAATCTTTGTGTTGGTTGGAATGTAAAAAGGTACAGCTGCTATGGAAAACAGTATGGTGGTTCCTCAAAAACAGTTATCATATAATCCAGCAATACCACTTCTGGGTATATATCCTAAAGAATTGAAAGCAGGATCTTGAAGAGAAATTTGTCCACTCATGTTCACAGCAACATTATTCACAATAGCCAAAATGTGGAAGCAACCTAAATATTCACTGATGGTGGAATTGATAAACTAATGTGGTATATACATACAATGAAATATTATTCAGCCTGGAAAAGGAAGGGAATTCCGACATATGCAACAACATGAATTATGCTAAGTGAAATAAGCCAGTGACAAAAAGACAAATACTGTATGATTTCACTTATATGAGGTATCTAGAGTAGTCAAATTCATAGAAACAGTAATTAGAATGGTGATTGCCAGGAGGTGGGGAAAAGGCAGAAGGAGAGACTTTTAATGGGTTTCAGTTTTGCATAATGAAAAAGTTCTGAAGATTGGTTACACAAAAATATGATATATTTAACACTACTAAACTACACACTTAAATATGGTTGATGAGGGACTTCCCTGGTGGTGCAGTGGTTAAGAATCTACTTGCCAATGCAGGGGACACGGGTTTGAGCCCTGGTCAGGGAAGATTCCATGTGCCACGGAGCAACTAAGCCCATGCACCACAACTACTGAGCCCATGTGCCACAACTACTGAAGCCTACGTGCCTAGAGCTCGTGCTCCACAACAAAGACAAGCCACCACAACGAAGAGTAGCCCCCACTCACCACAACCAGAGAAAGCTTGCACACAGCAATGAAGACCCAAGGCCGCCAAGAAATAAACAAATAAATTTATTTAAAAAAATGGCTGATGGTAAATTTTATGTTATGTGTATTTATCACAATTAAAATTTTAAAACATTAAATAACATTTTACTACCTCTCTACCTGCTAAGACTAAACTTTGCCATTTTAATAGAAAGAAAACCAAATTCCACGTTCATTAATATTTGGCAGGAAATGAGTAATAAGCTCTTTAAAAATTTTTGTTTATGGATGGGTACATCAAAAGTGAGGAAACGGGCTTCCCTGGTGGCGCGGTGGTTGAGAGTCTGCCTGCCGATGCAGCGGACGCGGGTTCGTGCCCCGGGCCGGAAAGATCCCACATGCCGCGGAGGGGCTTGGCCCGTGAGCCATGGCCGCTGAGCCTGCGCATCCGGAGCCTGTGCTCCACAACGGGAGAGGCCACAACAGTGAGAGGCCCACGTGCTGCAAAAAAAAAAAAAAACAAACTGAGCAAACTTTGCAGAATTTAAAAAAAATTTTTCATTTTATTTTTTTATACAGCAGGTTCTTATTAGTCATCAATTTTGTACACATCAGTGTATACATGTCAATCCCAATAGCCCAATTCATCCCACCACCACCACCAACCCCCGCCACTTCTTCTCTCTTGGTGTCCATACGTTTGTTCTCTACATCTGTGTGTCAATTTCTGCCCTGCAAACTGGTTCATCTGTACCATTTTTCTAGGTTCCACATACATGCATTAATATACGATATTTGTTTTTCTCTTTCTGACTTACTTCACTCTGTACGACAGTCTCTAGTTCCATCCACATCTCAACAAATGACCAAATTTCGTTCCTTTTTATGGCTGAGTAATATTCCATTGTATATATGTGCCACATCTTCTTTATCCATTCATCCGATGATGGGCACTTAAGTTGTTTCCATCTCCGGGCTATTGTAAATAGAGCTGCAAAATTTTTCTAGTTCCATAAAAAATGCCATGGGTAATTTGATAGGGATTGCATTGAATCTGTAGATTGCTTTGGGTAGTATAGTCATTTTCACAATATTGATTCTTCCAATCCAAGAACGGTATATCTCTCCGTCTACTGGTATCTTCTTTAATTTCTTTCATCAGTGTCTTATAGTTTTCTGCATACAGGTCTTTTGTACTTTGTATTCCTTTTATTTCTTTTTCTTCCCTGATTGCCATGGCTAGGACTTCCAAAACTATGTTGAATAACAGTGGCCAGAGTGGACAACCTTGTGTTGTTCCTGATCTTACAGGAAATGCTTTCAGGTTTTCACCATTGAGAATGATGTTTGCTGTGAGTTTGTTGTATATGGCCTTTATTATGTTGAGGTAGGTTCCCTCTGTGCCCAAGCTAACTTTGGGCTTTGTTTGTTCTTTCTCTAGTTCCTTTAGGTGTAAGGTTAGATTGTTTATTTGAGATTTTTCTTGTTTCTTGAGGTAGGCTTGTATAGCTATAAAGTTCCCTCTTAGAACTGCTTTTGTTGCATCCCATAGGTTTTGGATCGTCGTGGTTTCATTGTCATTTGTCTCTATGTATTTTTTGATTTCCTTTTTGATTTCTTCAGTGATCTCTTGGTTATTTTGTAACATATCCTTTAGCCTCCATGTGTTTGTTTTTTTTACTTTTTTTCCCCTGTATTTTAAAAAACATATTCATTACTGTTTTTCAGACTCATTCCTTCTTTTCAGATATTGCAGGCATTAGAAGCCACAGCAAATAAAGTCCACATTCTGCATATCTTTTACAATTTTCTATAATCATTTAAGTTTCATCATTAGCTCTCTTTTTATAGTCTCAATCAACAAGGGACATTAGCCCAAAACTATTCGCAATTTCCCTTGATAAATAAAATACAACCCATTACCTTGCATACCTGGTTATATTTCTCTGCCACTATTGCCTCTAGAATCGTGCACCAGTTATTAAGTTACTGTCTTCTAGCTCCAAACCCACCATTCCATATTTTGCTAAGAATCTTAGTAAAGCTAAGATTCTTCATACAACATATCTGCTTTGCCAGATGGCTCCATTTTATGCTCTCTCCATAAGGGATGTTAGAGGGAGACTGCAAGGCTAGAGGACTGCGTCCTGTCTGCGTCCTGTCTCCTTGTGGTTCCTATAAGCATCGCCCTGGCAGTGCTTCTTCACCATGGCAGCAGCAGTTCCTTCTTGTAGCAGCAGTTGAATATAGTTTGCAGTTTTTCCACCAGCGGCCGGATGAACTTTAGTGTGCCTCCAATACCCTTAGAGACACCAGCAGTGACTGATGCCCCCTCAGGACTTATTTGATTCCTCAGAAGTCTAGGTTTTAGCGTCACGGGAACTTTCCTCTATATTTCTAAGTTTTAATCTTTCCAACTGCTTCCCTTTGTTGCTTTAGTACTAAGGAAGGGTGTTCGCTGCTTATTGCAAATTGCTACTTCCATGATATGCACAGTGGTCAGTCACCGACAGACCTTGAAAGAAATGACATCGGTCGCTGACCATATTTACATAGTGATTTTTGTGTTAAAAGATGAACTGAATCATATTAAAAATTTTAAGAGTTTTTTGAGCAAACAGTGATTTGAATCGGGCAGCGTGCAATTCAGCAGGTACAAAGGAGATCCGAGGACCTGTATTTGATGAAAGGCTTTACAAGCGGAAGAGAGCAGAAGCAAGGAATTCATACTTGGCAAAAAAGCAAGTTGGTTATGGCGAAGTTGCTTTCCTTTAGAGGATCACAGGGGTCTATCAGGCAGATTAGTAACTAGTGCTGATGAGGTAATTCCTAATTGACTAGTTTAAGATTCCATTTGTGGGAGAGCAGAAACTATAACCCGAGCTTTATTAGCATAAGCAACTCCATTTGGGGTCTGTTGTCTTGTTTTTTAATAAGACCTATAGCAAAGTTTTTACTTTATGCAATTACTTTCAATTAATATACCATGATAATTGAAATTTGAAACATGTTATTGGGGGATTGGTGTTATTTAACTAAATGATGGTGTTATAAGTTGAATGATGATCCTAAAAAATAATTTGAAGTCATAACCCCTTGTATTTTAGAGTGTGACCTTATTTGGAAATAAGAGTTTTTGCAGATGTAATTGATTAAGATGAGGTCATACTGAAATTAGTCCAGTATGACTGGTGTCCTTATAAGAAGATGACGTGAAGATAGGAGGGAAGAAAATCATGTGAAGATGGAGGCAGAGGTTGGAGTTATGCAGCTGTAAACCAAGGGACACCTGGGGCTACCAGAAGTGGAAGAGGCAAGGAATGACGGAGCTGCAACATCAGACTTCTGGCTTCCAGAAAAAATTTCTGTTGTTTTAAGCCACCCAGTTTATAGTACTTTGTTACAGCAGCCCTAGGAAACTAATACACATTGTAACTATATTGGAAAACCTACATTTCTCCTCCTGGGTCTTTCTCCTTTACTTTCACACAGAACATATCATTTCTGACACTTCTGGTCACCAAATGTTTGGGTTTTTTTTTGTTTGTTTGTTTGTTTGTTTTTTCTTTTTTCCCCACACCAAGCAATTCTGCAACACCAGCTGGGTGTTGTCCTGCATTTTAGCTTAATTCTGACACTATGGCCTTGGAGATAGTATCACATCCCATAGGTTCATCACATAGGCACGATCGATCATTGACTCCGTTTTCAGCCTTTCTCTGTTCTCAAGAGAATGAGGTGGGGTGGGACAGAGCTGACAATTCCAAGCTTCTAATCATGCCTTGGTCTTTCCAGTGACCAGCCCTCACCTGGGAGTCATCACATTAGAACAAAAGACACTTATCACCCATGAAATTACAAGGGTTTCGGGAGCCCTGTGCCAGGAACTGGGGGACAGAGACCAATACATATTTTCTACTCTCTCACATTAACTAAAATTATAAAATGATACAGATGGTAAAATAAAATGTGGTAACTAAAATTCATGCATGTCAGAACAGTGCAAAGTGGGGACTACCTGTAGTCTTAATTACCCATATTGCATATACATTTTAAACAAATTAACTAACTGCTATTTCACAAAGAGACCCAGGAGATAGGATATTGATACTTGTCATATGTAAGCATTTTAGCACGTCATTGGAGTGTATCTATGATGACCCTCATAACCACATACACACATCACTTAAACACTTTCTTAAGATTGCAAAAATGAACACTTACAGCTGTTTAATAATGTATAAACATAAGAAGGAAAAGTATATATGAAAATACATGTATACTTTATATATACATGCATACTTAATATAATATATATATATATTTTATATAATGACCAATTTTCAGTATTCTATCATATTTAGAAATTTTCCAGGTAATCAAAGATGAACTTTTAATTAGCCAATATTAGCATCTTAAAATTAACTAGGGATCTTGGAGATTTTATTTAAGTTGACATGCTATGGAACATAATTACTATTGATATGAAGAACTTTATTAGAACTATAATTCAATTTAATTGAATATATAATTTACATATTTCATAATCTTAAATTCTTATATTATACTCTCTATTGATTAAATCAAGAAGACAGTTTTTTTTAAAACCAAAACTATCAAACTAGTCCCATATGTCCAAGGACTCACCAAAGTCCTGTGAACTTGGATTTTTATATATAAATGCATCTGAGTTAGAAGTTTTCAATGAGAAGATTTGTTTCTTCTTGAAAGGCCAATACATTTAGAGTCTTAGAAATTCAGGGGTTTTCCCCTGGAATTCTTATGCTCTTTATAGGTTGTAAGATTTTTTTAGTCTCTATAAACCAACAAAATTGGAGATCCTTTAACTTTAGAGGCTTTATAATCTAATTTGTGAACAGATTCCAAAAGTAATATATTACCTTGTACTCATGCAATGGGATGTGCATGCTATTTTTAATAACAGTCATAAAGACACACTGAGAGCCCGAAGATTCTCTTCTACAACCTTACCCATGGGCAAAAAGTAAACCCAGAACACAAAAACTCACCAGTCCACATAGCCAAAGACATGTCTTCTTTCCAGTGGGCACAAAACATTTGCTTAATTCATTTGGATTCACAAATCGTCAAATAAGTGAGCAAAATGACGAATAAGCCAAAATTCTCTGCCATATCCCATTAAACAAAGAATTGATTCCCACCAAATCAATAGAGTCACCAAAGACTCATATCATAAAATCAGATTTCTAATCCTTGTTGCTACCAATGGGAAACAATTTATCAGCTGTGTGCACACCAAAACTGGAACCAAACCTGGCCAAGAACCAAAAATAAAAACAAAACAGGGCTTCCCGGGTGGCGCAGTGGTTGGGAGCCTGCCTGCCGATGCAGGGGACACGGGTTCGAGCCCTGGTCTGGGAGGATCCCACATGCCGTGGAGCAACTGGGCCCATGAGCCACAAGTACTGAGCCTGCGTATCTGGAGCCTGTGCTCCGCAACAGGAGAGGCCGCGACAGTGAGAGGCCCGCGCACCGCGATGAAGAGTGGCCCCTGCTCGCCGCAGAGAAAGCCCTCGCACAGAAATGAAGACCCAACGCAGCCAAATAAATAAATAAAAACGAATTAAAACAAACAAAAAAACAAAACAGAGTCGCACAAAAAAGGAGATACAGGAGAGTCAATGAAAGTAAAATTATATTGCTGCCTAGAATTCACTCCAAAGGCCAAAAAGAGAAATGCCTTGAGTATTCCATGTGGTATACTTCCTCAGTTTCACCGGCTCTAGTTGGGTGAGTCCAGGTTGGCATCTAGGTGGAATAGCTTCCATAACTGTGAAAGTATAATTTTATTTCTAAAACGTTTAAAACGACTCAACCACACATAGAATGACACCATCAACAATTTTCATTAATGAGGGGACTAGCAGGATTGTAAAGTTGATTTAAAGGAGAATTAGAGAAATTAAGGACTATTAAAACCTTCAAGAAAGACATACAGAAAAAAATTTGTTACATTTGGTACAAAAGTGATTCAAATCCGACTGGTCCATAATGCTATAGCCTATGATGATATCTTTTTATACAACATTTATTACTTATATATCTGCCAGAACAAAAAAAAATCTGCATGGTGATATGTACCTCTACAGTCCTAAACCATAGTACTTAATCTTAGAACTAGAGACAACCTGTTAACAGGATGAAGTATAACATTGAAAGGACATACATTAACCCTTTGCTTTAGTTCCAAGTGTTGGATAAATTTTCTTAACAAGAATGAGAGTAAAGTGTGAAAAAAATTAGTTCAAATTTACTTCATCTGTAGACTTTCATTTATTTCTCAGTTACTTCTGCCACGTTTTTGCATTTTGCTGCGATCCCAAGCCAGGGGGCCCTGCAGGTCACCTAAAACTGCTTTCACTGAGAATTTTCCCCTAATTTATTAGCAAAAGCAAGAATTCTAATACCTTTACTTTCCTTTTAAGCAAATAAATGCTAATATTTCTTTAATAGTAACACTTTTAGCTGAGTTTCTAAAAATGGAGAAATGGAGTTTGAAGCAGATCAGGTTCTAATATAACTTCCACATTTCAGGCCGCCTCACAAATAATTATGAATAATTTTTTTACATTTATTTATGCCTGTATAATATGCAAAACTTACTTTTGGCTCTTCCACTCAATTACAACTTAGTTATATGTTTTGAGGTATTTATTCTGTGGTCTACTCCAAGACCTTATGTCTGTCACATAGAACAGGGGTTTAAGAAAGCAGCATAACTCCTTCTAGCTTGTGATCTTAGATAAATACATTAACTCTTTTTGCCTCACTTTCTTTATCTGGTTTTATGTTGAAAGGAAATATAAATTCTTTCCCAAGAAGGAATATTTTACTGGTTCTTCACTGCCCCAACCAATTCATCAATCAAGATTCAATTACCTGCCCATCTCTCTATCCATTAGGATTCAATTGATAAGAGAAGGCCAACCAGGCAATGGTTCTTATTGTACATAAGACTTACCTAAGAAGCTTGTTAAAATGAGGATTCCTGGCCTTGTACTCAGATATTCTGATTCTATAGAACTGAGATCAGCTCAGGAGTCTGAATTTTTACTCAAGACCTCCCAGGGAATTCTTAAGCACAAGGTCCTTAGAACACATTTTGAAAATAGGCTTTGAAAGCTAATTTTCCATACCAACTGATATGGAGGCAAAACCCAAAATACAATTGGTAACTACAGTGTTAGGAGAAATTGGGGCTGACCTAGACCAAGTGGCAACTATTAAGAAAATAAAACGGGTGTAGTGGTCCAGGCACAGCAATCGCAGAAGTTAAAAGAAAAGCAGTGGGTAATTAGACACTGTAATATGAGTCCTGCCAAAAGATGCCTCACTCCAGATATCAATGGTTTTAACATTAGAGCAGTGGGATTTGCAAGAAAAATCTGACAACCAGCTTACTAAGAGGTTGCTTAATGTGTACTTCAGAAAAACACTAGACATAACAAAGAATGGTTTAAACCACAGTAATAGAATTACAGGCAGTTGGGCAGTTCTCTGACAAGTTTAAAAGTGAAATATCTGAATATATGTGAGATGAGAAACCCCACAGAAAGGATGATATAACATCACATAGCAGGAGAGGGCAAATAGCAAAACTTTTTGATATTGGCTGTGACCTAACATACCAAGTTCTTAGGACCCAGGACATCACTAATTCCACTTGTCAGAATATGGGCTTAGAGATATGAGAGTTGGCAATGAATTTGTTGCCCAGTTGGCTCAGTCAGATTCTGAACTCATTCTTGCTTAAAACATGATGGCTAATTATTTAGCTGGATGATACGACCCATATTGTGATTGTCAATCATCCTTGGCCTTGTTCTTGCTCAATGGGCCCATAAGCAAAGCAGCAATGGTGGCAGTGAAGGAGGCCATCATGCGTTTATCACCTGGACTTCACTTCACCAAGGCTAATTCATCTGCTAGCACTGCTAAGGATTTAATTGGCAAGCCACAGTGATCAGGGAACAATTAAGAGGAAAAGAGAGAGAGAGCCCATCCATGCTTTAAGGGGAAGCAGTCTACCTGATTATAAGTCAACTTCATCAAGCTCTCCTGACAAGTAGAGGACAATGTCTTGTTCTCACCTAGACTCACTCTGGTTGTGTATTCAGTTCCATAGTTATAGTGACATCATATATAAAGTTATTGGATGCATTATGCATCATTATGACACTCCATCCACATTGTCTCAGATAGTTCTTCACAGCAAAAGAAATGAGGCTGAAGCCCAGAGTATTTATTGTTATCATAATTTGTTGTGCCCACAAGTTGGCTTTAGAAGAAAGAAGAATATTTCATTGAAAATCCAACCAGGGTATCAAATTGGGAACCTCATTTTGAAAAGTTAGAGTCCTGTCTTGTAGAATGTGATAAATGTACTGAACCAGTGACCAACAAAGATACTTTCTCTCCTATAATGAAGAATGAATCTAGGAAACAAGCAGTGTACTCGAGAGTGGCACTGCTCATGATGGCACCTAATAATTGTTTCAGAATTTTTGTTTCCTGAGCTTGAAACAATGGACTTCTCAGCTCTCAAGCCTTAGTGACCAAGGAGATGGGATGTAGTAATAGTGGAAATAAGTTTGAAGAAGAAGCTACCATCTGGCTAATTCAGGCTCTTTATGACACCAAAGCAAGAGGCAGAAAAGGAGGCAATGACTTTAGCTGGATGATGGATCATGATTATAAAGGAGAAATGAAGAGTACAGCAAGAATCCTAGGGAACTCCTGGGGACATCTCCACTCACTGTTATCTAGTGGTACCAGAGTACCAGAGACATGCACAGGCAGGATCACAAATGATTCATTGCTCTCAGAATTAAAGCTTTGAACCACTCAACTGTGGGTTGGGTGAGTAGGCGAGGGAGGAGAGGGAAAGGAGGAGTAGAATCCTACAAGCTGCGGTGCCGCCAGAAGGCAAAGCACACACAGTCTAGGTAAAGGGAGGGGTCAGTTACTAAGCGTCAATACTAGCTAGTGCCTCATGACCAGTTGCAGACATGACAGCTTTAGCCATAGTCTCTACATCATATTTATTATTATTGCTACTTTCTCTTTTTACTAATTGTAATAGAAATTACAAATTTTCCTTCACTATTCCTTTCTTCCTTTCTTCCTTTGTAACAGAACATTCAGTTTTTATCTAGGTACATGACTACTCAAAATAAAGACTGCTTTTCCTCATCTCTCTTTAAGCTAGGTATGTGCACGTGACCCCATTCTCACCAGTGGAATATAAGGAGAAATGCTGTTTGTGAAAGTCCTTAAGTGGGGGTAGTAGGGACATACCATTTTCACTTCCTTCTTTTTCCTGCTGACTGAAAGAATGTATGTGTGTCATCTTATTTGAGAATATTCAATTCTTACATTCAGGATAAGACAAACAAATGAGATATTTGAAACTCCTAAGAAGTACTAAGTCTAAACACCAGGTAAGCTAATAGCCTATGAAATACAGGTGAAACTTGTAGAGGGTGTTAACTACAGATAATGTGTAAGCACGTAGCTTGTGAGACATAGGCAGAATTTATAAAATGTGTTAAATACAGATTTTAGGTAAGTTAGTAATTTGTAAAACATTTTGAAGTTACATATAATAAATGGAGTATAGGGACCTCCCTGGTGGTCCAGTGCTTAAGACTCTGCGCTTCCACTGCAGGGGGAGCGGGTTCCATCCCTGTTGGGGGAACTAAGATCCCACATGCCACATGGTGTGGCCAAAAAAAAAAAAAAAAGGACTGTATGACAGGACAAACAAGAATGCTAGTCACAGGTAGAAAGGGGTAAAAAGGGCAAGTCACAAGGTGTAGATACATCTCTAGGCTAACAGCTAGGCCATCCTTCAGGCGGCCGCTGTGGTAGGCGGAATTGTAAAATGGCCCCCCAAATTTGTGGCCCCTGGTTATCTACACATCTTCACTTAGTTATTCATCAAACATTGATTTAGGTGTTGCTGTGAAGGGATTTTGCTGACGTATTTGAGATCCTCAATCAGTTAACCTTGAGATAGGGGGACTATTCAGGTGGGCCTGACCTATAACTACTAGAGCCCTTTACACACAGGCCTAGAGATCAGAGACGGAAAGCCAGAGATTCAAAGCAAGAGGAATTGATGCACCATTCCTGCCTTGAAGATGGAAGGGGGACACGTTGCCAAGAATGTCAGCAGCCAGCTGGAGCCAAGAGCAGCCCCTAGCTCAGTCGCTGAGGAAAGGGGACCCCAGTCCTGCAACTTCAGGAACTGAATTCTGTCAACAAGAAGAATGAGATTGGAAGTGGTTTTGTCCACAGAGCCTCAGTCAAGAACTCAGCCCAGCTGAACCTTGACTTCAGCCTTGTGAGGCCTTGAGCAGAGAACCTAGTCATGCGGTGCCAGACCTCTAACCTACAGAGCTGTGACTACTAAATGGGTATTGTTTTAAGGTGCCAAATTGGTGGTAATTTGAGACACAACAATAGGAAAGGAATACAGCTACTCATTAGTGATATTCATTATGGTATCATTCTGGCCTCACATGTGCTCTACCCTACAAACATAGATAACACGCATAATTGTTCAGCAGGCTAATTAGGGAGCTACACTGGTAGCCAGGCATACTCACCCATTTCTTGCTGATAGAACACATGAGTGTGTTGGTTCCAGACACCTGCTGTCTGCCAAGCTCCCTTGCTCAAATCCTAGCTCTGCTCGTCAAAATCACACCATCAAAGGGGAAGATATGTGTGGTGGAGAGAAAAAGAGAATATATGAACATTATGTAACCCAGGGTTCAGATAATGTGGTCCTTCCATCCCACTTGCATCCTATCTTAAGTGTGCAAAACTGTTATCCCATTTCTTTTTCCTTGTTTTTCATTCTGTTTTAAATTGATTTAATAAACCATATAATTTGAGCATCTTTACTTGGTCTGCAGACCTTTTTGTTTCATGACTTCTGTGATAGCTTGCATGGAGTGTACTTAGAGTCTACTGTTGCATCAAGATAATTTCCCATAGGACAAATGTGGACATAATGGCTGGCACTCAAGCAGCCATTTTGGTCCCATGAGGCAAAAGGTCCACGCTGAGGATGATATTGCTGTCAGATACAAGGAGAAACAATTTAGAAGAAGACTGAATTTCTTATATAATGGAGGGCTGTGACAGCCCTGGATTGCCTACCTCTGACTATTTTTTATGTGTGAGAGAAATAAACTTCTATCTTTTAAAAGTCAGTATTATTGATTTTCCATCACTCACAGCTGAGCCTGACTTTATGTAGTTATGTTTCATGTTTCCTCCACTATTTCAAATAATTGGTTTTTTAAATGTGGTCTGGGCTTCCCTGGTGGTCCAGTGGTTAAGACTCTACACTTCCATTGTAGGGGGCATGGGTCTGATCCCTGGTCAGGGAAGTTCCACGTGCCGTGAGGTGTGGCAAAAAATAAAAATAAAAATAAAATGTGGTCCAAGGCCTATCAAAATGATCTGTGCTACTTGTCAAAAAATTTAGTTTCTTAGATGCTTAGGTTCTTAGATTCTAAAGACTACGGTAGAGTCCAAGAATCTGCATTAGTGATGAGTGCAGATTGGGTATTCCTATGCCACCAGTATTTGTAAACCACTGATCAACAGGGAATGTTTGTGGTATTTACATTTAGAATTTAGTCCAAAGACTAAAGAATAGCAAGGAGTAAAACTTGGAGAGGTCCCCAAAGGAATCAGAGGGCTACTATTAAATGTCTGGAGATTTCGAACTGAAGGGAAAAACCAACTTTGAAAATTACACCTTGTATTAGTTTAGTGTGGCTGCCATAAAAAAATCACCACAAATTTGGTGGCTTAAAACAAACACACCTTTATTCTCTCATAGTTCTGGGGTTCAGAAGTGCAAAATCAAAGTGTTAGCAGGGTCACACTCCCTCCAAAGGCTCTGGGGGAGATTTGATTCCTTGCCTTGTTTTGCTACTCGTGGTTGCCTGCCATTCCTTGGCATTCCTTGGCTCTTGGCCACATCACTCTGAACCCTGCCTCTGTTTTCACATTGCCTTCTCCTCTGTGTGCCTTTCTAATATCCCTCTACCTCTCTCTTATAAGGATACATTTGACTGTATTTCAGGCCCACCCAGATAATACAGGATAAACTCTTCCTTTGAAGATCCTTAATTTAATCACATCTTTTGCCATACATGGTAATATTCATTCTTTGGTCATATAAGGTAGTATTAACAGGTTCTGGGGGTTAGGAAGTAAATACACCTTTTAGGGGAGGGGACATTTTTTCTCCTACTACACGTCTTAATATCACTTTTTTTTTTTTTTTTTTTGCGCTACGTGGGCCTCTCACTGTTGTGGCCTCTCCTGTTGCGGAGCACAGGCTCTGGACATGCAGGCTCAGCGGCCATGGCCCACGGGCCCAGCTGCTCCGCGGCATGTGGGATCTTCCCGAACTGGGGCACGAACCCGCATCCCCTGCATTGGCAGGCAAACTCTCAACCACTGTGCCACCAGGGAAGCCCTTAATATCACTTTTTAAAAAAAATTAATTAATTAATTTATTTTTGGCTGTGTTGGGTCTTTGCTGCTGCATGTGGGTTTTCTCTAGTTTCTCTAGTGGCCAGTGGGGGCTACTCTTCATTGTGGTGTGTGGGCTTCTCTTTGCGGTGGCTTCTCTTGTTGCAGAGCGCTGGCTCTAGGTGTGCGGGCTTCAGTAGTTGTGGCACGCTGGCTCAGTAGTTGTGGCACACAGGCTTAGTTGCTCCACGGCATGTGGGATCTTCCCGGACCAGGGCTCTAACCCGTGTCCCCTGCATTGGCAGGGGGAGTCTTAACCACTGTCCCACCAGGGAAGTACTAACCCGTGTCCCCTGCATTGGCAGGCGGATTCTTAACCACTGTCCCACCAGGGAAGTCCAATATCACTTTTTGATAGAGTAGTTAAACCGTGTATTAACAACAATTTGAATACATTTATAGTTTTTCACATGATAGATCATAAGGAGACGTTTCATGCATTACACCCAAAAAGTGAAATATACTGGACATAAAGTCATACTAGCTACCACACCCACTATCCTCTTAACTCAAGCCCTACTCAGGGAAGCCACCTTGAATTGCATTCCAGGATTAATGATTAGATCAGGGTAGGTACATGATTGGAGGGAAGCTAGTTTATAACCTATGAGATTACCTGTTAAACATGTGATTGTAAACATCTAAGACAAACACCCTAGCTTCCTCTGTAATTTTGACTAAGGAGTTTGAAATGTGGCGAAGATTACCAGTTAGCAGAGACATTTGGATTTAATAGTCTGGGGGGGCGGGGCTGAGATTTTTTTCTCTCTCTTTTTTTAATCAGCTTTCTACTAGTTCCTTTGTACTTCATAATTGGAGATCTCAGTTGTATTGAAAAGATTATGGTATATCGAGTCAAGTATTTAAATCTTGTCCCTACCACTTACTAGCTCTGTGGTTGTCACTTAATCTCTCTGATCCCTAATTTCCTCCACTATGAAGGTTATGTCTACCTATCATGGTTGTAAAGACTGCATGACACAAAATATTTAAAATACCTGGCACAGTACTAGGCACACTGGAAACCCTCAGTAAATGGAATGTACTAAGGGCTTTAAGGCAGTAAAGAAACAGATAAGGTGACTAAAACTACAAACATGGTCAAGTCACAAATTTTAAGGAATTTGACAAAGTTCTCACGGTCTTTTGCATCTCTCTATATGAAATGTTATCAGGAGCCCACTGGATACCTGTACACCAGATTCAGTCTAGCTTAACATATGTAATTTTGTTAAAATTTCTCTTCCTACCATATGTGATTATATCATGATAATAAGGGATAATTAACTTTTGTTTAGAAATCTCTTTATCTCTGGTTAGAAATTTGCATTTCTGACCATCTGTAGATTGCAGGCCCCATGAGACTGTATCCTGGTCCTACTGGGGCATTTCTTGTTTATATATGGTAATGATGTTATATTTCAACACTAATTGACATTAACAAGACTATTTTCATATAGTGGGAAGGTATATTCACATGAGTCTGGCAAAATGGAAGTCTTCAAAGTTAGGCAGAGTTCAACATCACTAATTATCAGAGAAATGCAAATCAAAACTACAATGAGTTATAGCCTCATACCTGCTAGAACAACAGTGCACTGTTGCTGGGAATGTGAGTTGGTACAGCCAATATGGAAAACAATATGGAGATTCCTCAAAAAATTAAAAATAGAACTACCATATGATCCAGCAATTCCACTTCTGGGTATTTAGCTGAAGAAAACAAAAACACTTGAAAAGATATATGCACCCCATGTTCACTGTAGAATTATTTACAATAGCCAAGATATGCAAACAACCTAAGTGTCCATCCACAGATGAACGATAAAGAAAATTTGGTATGTACAAACAACAGAAAATTATTCGGCCATAAGAATGAAATCTAGCTATTTATGACAACATGAATGGACCTCAAGGGCGTTATGCTAAGTGAAATAAGTCAGACAGAGAAAGACAAATACCATATGATCTCTCCTATATGTGGAAGCTAAAAAACAAAAAGAAAATGAAACTTATAGATATAGGGAACAGATTGCTGGGTGCCAGAGACAGGGGGGTGGAGAGGGTGGGCTAAATGGGTGAAGGGAGTCAAAAAGTACAAACTTCCAGTTTAAAAAAAAAAAAAATCGATAATCCCTGCCTCCCTTTTCCTCCTTTTGCCATTTGTTTGCTTAAAAAGCTGGTTTATTTGTCATGTAGAATTTCCCATTTTATAGACTTTGCTAATCGCAAACATGTTCTTCTATTCCTTGTATTTCCTGTAAACTTGTTAAATCTAGAAATTTTATTAGATTAGGGTTCAATATTCTTTGGCAAGCATGTGTCAGAGATGATGCTGTATACTTCATATTGTATTGCATCGTGAGTCAGATATGTCCTTTTCTGTGTGGACAAGATTGGCTTTGAGTTCAGGTATTGTTAGCCGAATTCATTCATCATCAAGTTTCCTAACAATATTTCAGCTAATGTCATAGTTTTCAGATTGTAGTCCATAAACTCTAGGGATCTCTGAAATTCTTCCAGGGAGTCTGCAAGGTCAAAAATATTTCAAAATAATAATAGACATTATTTGCTTTTCCTCTTTATATTCTCACAAGTGTACAGCAGTTTTTCAGACACTACATGACATTCTTGTGTTTTAAATTTTTCTCAGTTTTAATTTCTAGTGTAATTAATATTGAGATATATAACTTTCAAAAAGAAAACCTCCTTGTGGTGTCCAATAATTTTTAAAAGTGTGAGGCATCCCTGAGAAAAAGTTGGAGAACAACAGAGCCTATGAATTTAGTAGCCATTGATGATTATTCCCTGAATTTATTATTTCATTAGAGGTTGTAAAATATTAATATTAAAATGTAAATCTGATCTTCTCCCTCTTCTGCTTAAATCAGTTCTTCTGCTTGTTCTTCAGTTAAAGTGAAACATCTGAGGGACATGATAGAGTATCCTATTATAGATTGATGATGTCTATTGGTGCTTTTGCACTGAGGAAGTTTCTATTTCTGGACACAAAGCAAGAGATTGATATTCCAGGATTTACCCAGAGAGCCAATACTGGAGAACAGAGAAGTTAACAGAGCTTTCTCACAGTTTTTGCTAGAGAAACACAATTGAAGGCATGAGGAGCTAAGATGCCAGTAAGAAGAGAGGAATGGAGAATTGAGGTTGACATGCAGAGAGTTTCCCCTTGTCATTTGCTGAATTCTTAAGTTGTACAATTCTTAAGCTAAGAAACAAAGTAGAGTGCTTCCAAAAATTAGAGTGGAGAGTTTTGCAATCTCAAGGTACTAAGGAGGTAAAGATTAGAATTTAGAACTTTCTGGGGAAGGGCTCAGGGTAACATATCAGGCATTTCGTTGAAAGCCCTGGAGAAGTATACCATAAGCATAGGGGAAAAAACAAGGGCAGACAAAAATCCTTACCCAAATGATGGCCCCTTGATTAAAGGAGCACCTATTGTCTTCAAAGAAAAAGGGAGGGTAAATCTTCTCTGAAGGAAACAATATCATCTGGAGATTTTACAACTTCTATACATGATATCTAGCATCCAGTCAAAAATTACTAGGTATGCCAAGAGACAAGAACATAAAATAGATAAGTGAAGACAAAATAGAGGACAGAAATAGATCCACAGCTGATCCAGATATTGAAAACAGCAGACAAGAACTTTAATGTGTTCAAGAAAATCACAGTAGAGATGGACAAAACTGATGAAAGAATGGAGAATTTAATCAGAAAACTGGAATCTATATAAGGGAATCAAATGGAATTTCTAATTCTAAACTGTAAAATCTCACCTCAGTGGTAACTGAACTTAACAACTTAATGGAAGGGTCCCACAGTAGATTGGCACAAAAGAGATCATTAGTGAACTGAAAACAGAAAAATTTTCTGAAGCACAGAAAGAAAAAAAGAATGCAAAATACAGAAAAGAGCATAAGAGAAATGTTAGCACAATGAAAAAGTCTAATATGAATCTAAATGGTGTTTCAGAAGAAGTAAGTGTCTGAAGAAATATTTGAAGAGATAACAGCAGAGAATTTTCCAAAATTCTTCCATTTGTTCTCTTCTCCTTTACTTCTTCCCACTCTCTCATCTCTTTTTTTTTTTTTTTTTTTTTGGTACGTGGGCCTCTCACTGTTGTGGCCTCTCCCGTTGCAGAGCACAGGCTCCAGACGCGCAGGCTCAGTGGCCAGGGCTCATGGGCCCAGCCGCTTCGTGGCATGTGGGATCTTTCCGGACCGGGGCACAAACCCGTGTCCCCTGCATCGGCAGGCAGACTCTCAACCACTGTGCTACCAGGGAAGCCCTCTCATCTCTTTTTTCTTCTTCTTTTCCCTGTGTTTTAGTTTGGATAATATATATTGATTTTCTTCAAGTTCACTGATCCTTTATCCTACATCCAGTACGCTGTTAGGCCTATACAATGAATTCTTAATTTCAATTGTTGTATCTTTCAGTTCTAGAATATATACTTGCTTGTTTTTTAGAAATTTATTTTTATTAAGTTCTCTATATTTTAACTGTTTTTTTTTTTCCTGTGGTACGCGGGCCCCTCACTGTTGTGGCCTCTCCCATTGCGGAGCACAGGCTCCGGATGCTCAGGCTCAGTGGCCATGGCTCACGGCCCCAGCCACTCCACGGCATGTGGGATCTTCCCAGACCAGGGCACGAACCCGTGTCCCCTGCATCGGCAGGCAGACTCTCAACCACTGCGCCACCAGGGAAGCCCTATTTTAACTGTTTTATACGTCTTTTCCCCTGTTTTCCTTAACACATTCCTAATACTAATTTAAAAGTTATTGTTTGCCAATTCCAACATCTGGGTAATCTATGGTTCTGCTTTTAATGGCTATGTTTTCCCTGTTGACAAGTCACACTTTCCTTCATATTTGCATGTCTCATTTCTTTTTTTTTATTGTATGCAGAAATTATATATCTAAAAATTTATGGGAACTGAAATATTATTTTGTCCCAGAGAGTGCATGTCTTTTCCACTGTCAGGAAGCTAGACTGAGAAACATTACTTTGATCCAATCAGGATTATGCTCTGTTGGGTTTAGATTACAAGTTTATTTTGTTTGAGTTCACCTCAGGTTTCAAACATCTTGAGGGTGAAATTTGGAGTTCTCTCCTGTGTGTATAACATATTCATTCCTCTGGCAGGACTTTTAGACTAGGCATTGTGAGACTGGCTACATCTTACCTGGAAGCATAACTCCTGCAATTAACAAATTTATTATTGCCTTTGAAAGACAATGTGGAAAATAATTCCAAATAGAAAGACAAAACTCAATCAAAATGCCATCACTTCAATAAAGCTACATCATTATTTTGATGTATTTTCTTACAGAAATTATCCTGGGGCTAGATAGTTTATAATTGTTTCATTATTTAATTGAAATTCTAAAAGTTTGAGGTGAGGTTACCTAAAAAATATATTTTTTTGTCAAATCCTAAAGGAAAATAATATTTATAATGAGACTGCTTGCTTTAAAATTTTGTCCAATTTTCTTTGAGAAGGAGGCATCCACACTTTTGCATTCTTGCAAGATCATTAGGATGGTAAAGTCAATTCATTGTGACTTCTTAAATTATTATTCTCAGAATTTTTGTTGGGAGTTGTGTGCTGTGCCTATAAATAGTTCTTTTAAAGAAATCTTTTTAACTAATACCCAAACCTTCTAATTCTGGAGCTATTAATTTTGGTGACTCTCTTAGATAAATAGGTCTATAACTGTCAGTAGCTCTTCTAAAAGGGTAGATAGGTCATATATTTTCTGAACCTTTGCATATCAAAGAATAAAATTTGTTACTTTTCTACATGAAAGACAATTTAAACATAATTTCTAATGGCCCATCCTTTCCCTCCCAAAACTCTTACGATACTGCTCAATTAAGTATTTGGTATTTAATATAACAGAGGAGAAGTCTGATGTTAATTTGATTTTTGTTCTTTGGAATATAGCATATTGTGTCTCCATTTTTCATCCACCCACCAAATACCCACCATGGCATATATACCCTCTTAAGCCCATACCAAGCTGAAGTGAAGCACTGGCCATTGCTCTCTGAAGGTCATCTTAGTCAAATGTGGTGATGAACAGACAAAGAGGTCATATATTGACCTTGACAAGTTCCAGATGGTCCTCACTCTCCTTCACTTCACCTCCAACTTGTCTTCCTATCTGTCAAACCTGTTGATGAGCAACAGACACTTGGTTTAAACACAGAAGCAATAACTAACTATGCAGAGGCAATAGCTTTCCCTTTGCAGTCCCACTTAGGCAGCTATATATGCTTTACTTTTCTGATTAGTTAGTTGGTGACTCCTTCTCTGTTCCTTCAACTAGCCTTCTCTGGCCGTTACTTCCCCAGTTCCTACTATAGGTATAGAAGGTTTAAATCCTATAGTAAATCTCCTATTCCATAAGACTTATTAAGATCTCTGCTTCTCTTACTAAACCCAGCTGATATTGTTATTGGTACTGAAAATTGTTCCAGGGGAACAGAAACATGATTATGGGACTTTAGAATTGATTCTCTGATCTACCTAAATTTGGGATTAATGACCCTGTTGCCAGTAATAAAATGGTAGCCTATTGCATGAAGTGGCAAAATAGTTACTTAAATTATAACACATGGTCTGCCTATAGAAATAGCTGATACCATAGATTATCTTAGGGGAAAAACAATAGCATTGGTTGATTGCTTCCAGATGCACTATAGAACTTGAAGGAAGAAAATGATGAGTTCAGAACTTTAAATTCCCAGTTTTAGATCCAGGTAAGGAACAAGATGGCTTCTATGACTGCCCTAAAATAAACCTTTATTTCTTTTAGCTGCAGAGTGGCAAGGTTTCTGACCAAGCCCAAAGTCTAGTCATGCGGATGGCTAGGTTACAATGCAAATTAAAATTATAACACCAAATGGTCTCTTATATTAATGTTAGAACACTGATTGGAAGGAGTGAGAGAATTGGGGTGGGAACATAGAGGAGACTCAATTTAGGCTAAGAACCCAAATTTTGTCAAGCATCTTTTGCATCAGAAATAGCCTTTTGTATTCTGTCTCTGTAAATTAGCCTCCCCTTGTCTGAAGAACCAGTAATGACCTTTCCTGAATTGGTTGCTTTATAGGGTCCAGTGATCCAGGGTATGGACTTGGAAGGTAGCCCTTCCAAGATAAAGTACAAGTTGTTTCATCTGATTCTTCCTACCAGTAAGGATGCCTATTGGGCCTCTTTGGATTTTAGAGACAACATACTCTGATCCACTTACTGGATAACCCAAAAGGCCGCTGGTTTGGTGCGGATCCTGGAAGAAGCTCAGCATCAGATTGAGGCTTCTGCACAACCTGCTCTGTCACTTGGGCCATATAACCCAGCAGACGTGATCGTGCTTGTGCTTTCTTTGGTATGGATAGGGATACTGTATGGAGCCTTCGGCAGGCTCCTATAGGACTTTGAAACAGAGCTATGCCATCTTCTGCAGATGACCACTGTCCTTTGAGAAATAGCTCTGTCCTGCTATTGGCCCTAATACAGACTGATAGCGGGACCACGAGCCACTAAGTTACCATGTGGCCTCAGCTGCCCCTCGTGAACCGAGTATTGTATGGCCACTAAGTTACCATGTGGCCTCAGCTGCCCCTCGTGAACCGAGTATTGTATGGCCACTAAGTTACCATGTGGCCTCAGCTGCCCCTCGTGAACCGAGTATTGTATGACCACTAAGTTACCATGTGGCCTCAGCTGCCCCTCGTGAGCTGAGTATTGTATGGCCACTAAGTTACCATGTGGCCTCAGCTGCCCCTCGTGAACTGAGTATTGTACGACACATAAAACCCTAAAATTAAGTATGCACAGCAGCACTCTATCATCAGTCTAGGTTGGTCTTGAGAAACTCCTACAGAAAGTAGTAAGTTTTATGAGTCTGGTTCCATCTCCTGCTACATTGCCTCTTCTCTCTCTTGCCCCTGTGTATGCACTGAAAATTCCTATAACTAAGAAAAATTTGGGCCTGGTTTAAAGATGGTTCTGAATGATATGCTGGCACCAACTGAAATTGGATGGCTGCAGTCCCACAGCCACACCCTGGGGTGGACCTGAAGAATACTGGTGAAGGAAAAACCTCATTGGGCAGGATTTCAAGTGGTACATTTAGCTGTCTACTGTATCTGGACCAAAGAGTTGGCCAGAAGTATGGATCTACATTCATGGGCATTTGCTGACATCTGGCTGGATGGTCAGGGATGATACAGAATTGGAAGACTGATGACACAGCGTCTGGGGTAGAGGTATGTGAATGGACCTCTCCAGATGAGCACAGGGTATGGAGATATTTGCGTCCCATGTGAATATCACCAAAGGGCAACCTCAACAAAAGAGGATATTTATAATAAGGTAGAAAAGATGACCCATTCTGCAGATGTCAGGGATCATTTTTCCTCAGATATCCCTGTCCTTGTTAAATGGGCTTTTGCACAAAGTGGTCATGTGGTCAGGGATGGAGGTTATGCATAGACTTAGCAACATGAATTTCCACTGACTAAAACCATTGCAGTGAGCCCAAGCTACAACAGTGGAGATCAACAATGACCCTCCTGCTTTAGAACCATTCCTGGAGGATAAGCCAGCCTTGGCAGGAGGATGATTACATTAGATTAATTCCATCATTCAAAGGGTACACACTGTTCTCACTGAAACAGACTATTTCAGACTACTATAATTTGGAAGCATATTTACCTTCCCTGCCTACAGTACTTCTGCCAAAATCACTACAACCTGTGGATTTACAGAATGCCTTCATCATAATATTCCAAAGAACAGCATTTCCAACCAAGGAACTCATTTTACAGCAAATGAAGTATGGTGATATGCTCATCTCAGAATTCACTAGTCTTACCATGTCCCCATCACCTAAAACAACTGTCCTAATAGAATGGTAGAATGGCCTTTTGCTTTAAAGACTAAGTTGTCTTTTAGAGTAATTGAAAATATTTTCTTTTACCTTCATTTATTGATTTCTGATACTCTTTATTGCTTTATGTTGATCCATGTTTCTCACCTATCTAATATTCTTTCTCCCTGAGAACTTCTTTAACATTTCTTTTAGAGTAGTTCTATTGACAGTGAATTCCCTCAGTTCTGATTTGTCTGAGAACATTTTTATTTCCTCTTCATTTTTAAGGATAACTTTTGCCAGGTATAGAATTATGGGTTGATTTTTTTTTCTTTCAGCACTTGAAAGATGTCACTTTATTGTCTTCTTGCTTGCATAGTCTTTTTTTTAAAATTAATTAATTAATTTATTTTTGGCTGCATTGGGTCTTCGTTGCTGCGCGTGGGCTTTCTCTAGTTGTCGCGAGTGGGGGCTACTCTGTGTCATGGTGCGTGGGCTTCTCGTTGCGGTGGCTTCTCTTGTTGTGGAGCATGGGCTCTAGGCACACGGGCTTCAGTAGTTGTGGCACACGGTCTCTAGAGCGCAGGCTCAGTAGCCGTGGCACACAGGCCCAGTAGCTCCACCGCATGTGGGATCTTTCCGGACCAGGGCTTGAACCCGTGTCCCCTGCATTGGCAGGCAGATTCTTAACCACTGCGCCACCAGAGAAGCCCACTTGCATAGGTTTTGATGAGACATATGTTATAATTCTAAGCCTTGCTCCTCTGTAAGTAATGTATCTTTTTCTCTGGATGCCTTCAAGGTTTTTGTTTGTCTGGCTTGCAGCTCTTTCAATATGTCTAAGTTATGGGGTTTTGGTATTTATCCTACTTGGTTCTCTGAGGCTTTTGGATATATAACTTATTGTCTGTCATTAATTTTGGAAAAATTTTGCCCATTATTTAGTCAAATATTCTGCCTTGTTCTTTCTTCTCCTTCTGGGATTATAATTATGTATATATCACACCATTTGATACTATCTCACATCTCTTGGTTATTCTGTTCTGTTTGTTCATTCATTCTTGTTTTTCTTTTTGCATTTTACTTTGGGTAATTTCTGTTGGCTCATCTTCAAGTTTATTGGTTCTTTGCTTACCTATGTTGAGTCTACTGATAAGCTCATTTACAGCATTCTTCACCTCCATTACTGTGTTTTTTGTTTAGCTCTCCCAGCCATATTGTACTGTTATTTTAAAAGTCAAATCATTTTAGCATGAGGTGGTGGGGAAGGGTGGGGGATATAATGTGGAGATTAAGTCATAGCTTTAAGCAGGCACTGTAAACTTGGGTCTTGGGGTATGGATTTCATAAGTGTTCTGTGTCTCTTGCGAATATATACTAGGCCTAGCATGTCTTCCTGCTCCTCCTATAGGGGTAGAGCATTCTTTTTGTCCTACAGTTAGTTTTTGTTGCTTTTTTCACTGCAAATTAAGGTTTCTGTTCCACAGAGGAGATAGGAGAGACAGGTTTCAGCAGTGGCTGTGTTCCCCTCTCCCAGCCGGCACTGTGAAGCAATCTTTCTCAGGATTCCCCCACTCTTCCTCATGGGAGTGGTTGGATTCCTGGAGGAAAAGCCTGAAAGAGTGTGCAATCCCCTGCATGTCTATGTCCCTCAGGACCCTCACACTCATTTTAGCCCATACCTGGACTTTAGCAATTTGGTAAAAAATTGCTAGCTGCATCTTCTTACTGGCTTAAATGATATCTGGAAGCATCTGCCAAGGTAAAAAAGTGCTCAGACCTTGTTTTTCTCTGTCTCTCTCCAGATTTCAGGTTAGTTGTTTGCCCCATAGCTGCAGTTCTCAAACGGGTTCAAGAAAAGTCATTAATTTGCACAGATAATTTATTTTGCTGTAAGGGTGACACTCTTTTCAGCTTTCTGAGCTAAATCTGGAAGCCAAGAATGGCCTTTTGAAGGCTTAGTTATGATGTCAACTGGGTGGCAACACTTTGTGGGGCCAAGATAATGTTCTCCAGTTTGTGACATATACTCTGATTCAGTGACAGAAGTAGGATTCATGAGTCTCAAAATCAAAGTCTGGATATGCGAGTGCCTCCTTTTGCAATTACACTTAATGTTCCACTAGTGAATTCTTTGCTTCCTATCCCACAACTTTAGGCTCTGCTGATCTGGAGGTATTTGTTCCCAAGTGAAGACTGTTCCACCAGCAAATATATTGATTTTATTAAACTAGAAATTACCTGGTTTTTAGGCAACTCATGCCAGTGAATGATACTGTACTGGTTGGGGGTAATTAATACTATTAAGGAGAAATTAGGTTGTTGCTACATAATGGACATAAGTATGTCTGGAACACAGGAGATACTCTGGGGGTGTCTCTTAGTACACCCATATCCTGTGATAAAATTAATGGGAACACTACAAAAAACCAGTAAAATCAGGACCATTAATGGAACAAACCCTTCAGAAACAAAAGTTTGGATCATCACAGGTAGGGAAACAGAACCATTTGAGGGGAATAGCAACATGTAATGAGTAGTAGAAGAATTCAGTTATAAATACCACTTACAACCATGTGATCAGCTGTTATCACTTGAAAGCATGTGACCAATTGTTATCCTATTCTAACACTTATTAGTGATTATTCTCCCTTCACTGAACCCAGAATGATGTACTTCTCTAACCAGAAGGAGCAGAAATGCCTGTGGACATACAAAAACAACTATTGTGGGGCTTCCCTGGTGGTGCAGTGGTTGAGAGTCCGCCTGCCGATGCAGGGGACACGGGTTCGTGCCCCGGTCCGGGAGGATCCCACATGCCGTGGAGCGGCTGGGCCCATGAGTTATGGCCGCTGAGCCTGCGCGTCCAGAGCCTGTGCTCCGCAACGGGAGAGGCCACAACAGTGAGAGGCCCGCGTACGACAAAAAAAAAACACAACTATTGTGAACTTTAGGAACTTTCATTAGAAGGGATATGGACTGGCTGGCTTTGTGCTTAATATCTCTAATTCAACCTTACAGTCATACAGATTCAAATTACCACATAAATGCTTATGTTATTTTACCTTGGAAACTAAATGTTTATTCTTTTAAATTAGGATAATATCTATTATGTATAATTTGTTATAATTTTTAAAAGCACCCTATATAGGGCCCAGCATATAGCATATTGTTTTCTTCATTGCTTCCCCTTTCTAAAAATACTTCCTTGGGCTTCCACGGTGGCACAGTGGTTAAGAATCTGCCTGCCAATGCGAGGTACATGGGTTCGAGCCCTGGTCCGGGAAGATCCCACATGCCAGGGAGCAACTAAGCCCGTGTGCCACAACTACTGAGACTGTGTGCCACAACTACTGAAGCCTGCGCGCCTAGAGCCCATGCTCCACAACAAGAGAAGCCATGGCAATGAGAAGCCCGCACACTGCAACAAAGAGTAGCCCTTGCTCCCCACAGCTAGAGAAAGCCCGTGCACAGCAACAAAGATCCAACGCAGACAAAAATAAAATAAAAATTAAAAAAGAAATAAATTAAAAATACTTCCTTGCTGAATGTATGTATTACCCTCTTTAACATCCCCAAAAACCTTCTTTTTCCCCCTCTAGTTTCCTTTCTTCTCCAACAAACTTTAAATACAGGTCTTCCTCTTTTTAGAAAAAAATATTAATTTGGGTCTTGTAGACTAGAGCTTCCTAACTGAGGTACCAAAGTACAATGATATGCTAAGGTTCATTGACGTGCCATGAATGGGTTACAGATGTATAGATACACTGATCCTCTCAGCTATCAGTACAGTCAGCTTGGGTCTGGGGCAGCTGGAACCCCAGTTATCTTTGTTCTTCACAGACCATAAGCAGCTTCTTTCATTTATCACAGTGTTCCTTCCATACAAAAGCAGTACTGTCATTTTAAAATTTATACTGTGACTGAAAACACTATAATTCTACAAAGGGGGATTAGAGAGATTGATTTCAGGAATTAATTTTCTAAAAGTGATTTTATCAGTACAGATTGAATGAGACCTGGCATATGAAAATTAGGGACAAGATACTTTGATAATTATTCATATGCTTCAACTCAATATAATTAATCAAGAATACTGCTTAGCATGTATAAAAGGAAAGAACTAGAAAGATTCTGCTTTAAGAAATTCTTCCCACCAAAGGGTAACTGCTGCATACATAATTTACTGCAGTTCTGTCATTTTACTAGTGATTGTAGAAGCTCTATATTGGTTGATAGCTGAACATTTAATAGTTTTATTCTTTTTTATTCTATCCTATTTATTCTTTTTATCCTATCCTATCCTATCCTATCCTTTTTATCCTATCCTATCCTATCTTTTTTATCCTATCCTATCCTATCTTTTTATCATATTACCATATTTATCCTTTTATTTGCTGAAGTTATTTATTAACATGTTCATTTTAATTTTTACCAAATACAGGTCTATACTTTAAAAAATCAAATAGTGTTAAAAGTCTTATAGTAAAAAAAGCACTCTACTATTCCTCCTTTCCCTACTCTAACCCTTTCTCCAAAAACAACCACTTACAATTTTGATGCTCTGTTCTTCTGTTTTTTTGGCCACATGTTTCTAAGTGACATTCGTATATCACTATCTCTTTGTTCACCCATTGACTTATAACCTACTGGTATGGTAGATCAGAATTAACCTCACTTATATCCCATTCCTCCAAACTACCCTTCCCTTTATTCTCTCAATATAGCTAAAGCATTATGAATTGAACATCCAGTATTTACATTATTAAGACCAGGTAAATATTATTTGTTGTTGAACCAAATGGTACCCTATGATTATATATCCTTGTCTAAGTTAATTTTTCTTATGAATAGTAATTGCCCTGCTTTTCATTTTTTGGTGAGCAGTTTTTTATCGAGGATTATCTTACCCCATCTTTTTTTTTTTTCTTACCCCATCTTTAAACATCCTCTAAAGATAATTTTTCACATGGATCAATGTATCAGATTATCTAATATTTCCAGTATTTCTCTCTCAAGACCTCTCTCAAGCAGTCTCCTGTCCTGCTCCGATCATGACTTCTTTTCATTTTTAATTCAACCTCTGAATTTTCTTTGTCTCTCTACTATATTGGGATCTCTTTCCTGGAAACTACTCACTTCTTTTTGGTTAATGTCCTCTTTTTGGTAGATGGCATCCTTGATTAAGATTCCTGTGTAATTGCATACGAGAGGTAAAGTTTTGACATTTTGCATGTCTGAAAATGTCTCTATCCTAGCTTCATATTTGATTGATAGCTTAGTTATAAAATTAAATGTTGAGAAGCAGTTTCACTCAGAAATTTTAATACTTCAAAATTTTCTCTGGCTTCCAATATAGAACAAGACTAATATCACTTTTATTTATTTTAATATGTGGCCTATTATCCCCCTACACCCACCCTGACATAAGCTTTTACGATCTTTCCTCTCTTCCCAAGATCTTGACATTTCAAAGTGAAGGGCCTAGGTACATGTTCTATGTTTTGTACTGAATTGCAATGAACACTATGAATTAGGACTCTTGTATCCTTTAGTTCTGGGAAATTCTTTCTTCATATATCTTGAAAACTTCCTCCCCTCTCTTGGATCTTTTCTCTCTCTTTTGAACTATTAGTTAGATTCTGGACCTCCTGGAGCAATCCTTTTTTAAAGAATTCTTTTTCTCCTATTTTCCACTGTTTTTCTTTCCTGAACTTGACAACTTATTCCAAAAATACTTTAATTTTTAAAACTTTGGTGATGATATTTATAATATCCAAGATCGTGTCTTGTCCTCTGTTCTTTTATTTTTTCTATCATGGGAAATATACATAACATAAAATTTACAATTTTAACCATTTTTAAGTATACAATTCAGTGGCACTAAATACATCCACAATTTTGTGCAACCATCACCACTATCAATTTCCAGAACATTTATCATCATCCCCAAAGAGAAACTCTGAACTCATTAAATAGTAACTCTCCATTCCCCACTTCCCCAAGTCCCTGGTAACCCTTTATTCTACTTTCTATCTCCATGAATTTGCCAAGTTTAGGTACTTCATATAGGTGGAATTACACAGTATTTGTCCTTTTGTGTCTGGCTTATTTGACTTAGCATAAAGTTTTCAAGGCTTACCTATATTGTAGCATGTATCAGAGTTTCCTTCCTTTTTTATGGGTGAATACTATTCCACTGTATGTATATACCATGTCTTGTTTATCTGTTAACCTGTTGATGGACACTTTTTTTTTCTCCACCATTCATCTATTGTGACAAATGCTACTATGAACATGGGTGTGCAAACATCTCTTTGATTCCCTCTATCCATTCTTTTGGGTTTATAACCCAGGAATGGAATTGCTGGATCCTATGGTAATTCTACGTTTAACTTTTTGAGGAAATGTCAACCTGTTTTCCACAGAGGATATACCATTTTACATTCCCACCAGCAATGCATGAGAGTTCCAATTTCTTCACATTCTTGTCAACCCTTGTTATTATTATTTGTTTGTTTTTGGTGATAGCCCTCCTAATTGCTATAATGTGGTATGTCATTGTGATTTTAATTTGCATTTCCCTAATGATTAATGGTGTTGAGCATCTTTTCACGTGCTCATCGGCTATTTGTATATCTTTTTTGGAGATGTGTCTATTCAAGTCCCTTGCCCATTTTTGAATTGGGTATGGTTGTTGTCATTGTTGTGAGTTATAGGAATTCTTTATAAATTCTAGATTTTCATTCAGATTTTCAAAGATTTTGTCCCATTAGGTGGGTTGTCTTCCTAATCTCTTGATATTGTCCTTTGATGCAAAAAAGTTTTAATTTAAAAACATTGAGAAATAATTGACATATAATATTTCATTCGTTTCAGATATACAACATAATTCAATATTTGTATATCTTGCAAAATGAACACCACAATAAGTCTAGTTAACATCCATCACTACACATAGTTACAAATATCTTCTTATGGTGAGAACTTTTAAGATTTCTCTATTATCAACTTTCAAATACATAATACAGTGTTTTAAACCATAGTCACAAAGCCATACACTACATACACATGACTTATTTATAACTGGAAGTTTGTACCTTTTGACCCCTTTCACTCACCTCCTTACCCCATACCTTTGGCAACTACTTTTTTTTTTTTTTTTTTTTGGGTATGCGGGTCTCTCACTGCCGTGGCCTGTCCCGTTGTGGAGCACAGGCTCCGGACGTGCAGGCTCAGCAGCCATGGTTCACGGGCCCAGCCGCTCCATGGCATGTGGGATCTTCCCGGACCGGGGCATAAATCTGTGTCCCCTGCATCAGCAGGTGGACTCTCAACCACTGCGCCACCAGGGAAGCCCTACTTTGCTTTTTTGTTGTTTTTTAGATTACACATGTAAGCGAGATCATATGGTATTTGTCTTTCTCTGACTTATTTCACTTAGCCAAATGCTCTCAGGATCCATCCATGTTGTTGCAAATGGCAGGATTTCATTCGTTTTTTTTTTTTTTTTATGGCTGAATAATATTTTGTTCTCTCTCTATATACCACATCTTCTTTATTCATTCAGCCATTGATGGGCACTTAGGGTTGCTTCCATATCTTGGCTATTGTAAATAATGTTATAAGGAACATGGGGGTGCATATATCTTCTTGAGTTAGTATTTGAATTTCCTTTGGATAAATACCTAAAAGTGTAATTGCTGGATTATATGGTAGTTCTATTTTTAATTTTTTGAGAAATCTCCATACTGTTTTTCATGGTGGCTGCACCAATTTACATTCCCAGCAACAGTGCACAAGGGTTCCCTTTTTCTCCACAACCTTGTCAACACTTGTTATCTCTTGTCCTTTTGGTAATAGTCATTCTAATAAGAGTGAGGTGATATCTCATTGTGGTCTTGATTTGCATTTCCCTGATGATTAGTGATTTGATCACCTTTTCATGTACCGTTGGCCATTTGTACGTCTTCATGGAAAAATGTCTATTTAGATATGGTGCCCTTTTTTCAATTGGATTTTTTTTTTTTTTGGCTATCGAGTGTATGAGTTCTTTATATATTTTGAATATTAGCTCATTATCAATTATGAAATTGCAAATATTTTCTCCCATTCTGTAGGTTGCCTTTTCATTTGGTTGATGGTTTCCTTTGCTGTGCAGAAGCTTTTTAGTTTGATATAGTCCCACTTATTTATTTTTGCTTTTGTTGCCTTTGCTTTTGGTGTCAAGTCCAAAAAAATCATCACTAAGACTAATGTCAATGAGTTTGAATTGTTTATGTTTTTTTCTAGGAGTTTTATGATTTCAGTTCTTACACTTAAGTTTTTAATCTATTTTGAGTTAATTTTTATATATGGTGTAAGACAGTGATCCAGCTTCATTCCTTGGCATGTGGCTATCCAGATTTCCCAACACCATGTATTGAAGAGACTTTCCTTTCCCCATTGTATATTCCTGGCTCCCTTGTTGTAAATTAATTTACTCTATATTTATGGATTTATTTCTGGGATCTCTATTCTGTTCCACTAGCCTATATGTCTGTTTTTATACCAGTACCATACTATTTTGATTACTATAGCTTTGTAATATAGTTTGAAATCAGGGACAATGATGCTTCCAGATTTGTTCTTTCTCAAGGTTGCTTTGGCTATTCAGGTGTGTGAATGTGTGTGTATGTGTGTGATTCTTTGTGACTCTTTAGGGTTTTCTGTATATCATATCATGTCATCTACATAAAACTGTCATAATGACAGTTTTACTGTTTTCTTTCTGATCTGTACGACTTTTATTTCTTTTTCTTGTCTAATTGCTCTGGTTAGGGCTTCCAATACAGTGTTAATAAAAAAGGCCAGAGTGGGCATTCTTGTATTGTTCTTGATCTTAGAGGAAAAGCTTTTAGCTTTTTACCCTTGAGGGTGATAGTAATTGTGGGCTTGTCGTATATGGCCTTTATTATGTTGAGGTATGTTCCCTCTACACCCACTTTGTTGAGAGTTTTTATCATAAATAGATGTTGAATTTTGTCAAACATTTTTTCTGCATCTGTTGAGCTGACCATATGATTTTTATCCTTAATTTTTTTAATGTGGTGTATCACATTGATTGATTTGCAGATGTTGAACCATCTTTACATACCTGAAATAAGTTCCACTTTATCATGGTCTATGATTCTTTTAATGTGTTGTTTGCTAATCGAATTCAGTTTGTTAATATTTTGTTGAAGATTTTGCATCTATGTTCATCAGGGATGTTAGTCTGTTATTTTCTTTGCTGGTGGCATCCTTTTCTGGTTTTGGTATCAGGGTAATGCTGACCTCCTAAAATGAATTTGAAAGTGTTCCTTCCTGTTCTATTTTTTTGGAAGATTTTGAAGAGAATTGGAATTAGCTTGCCTTTATATGTTTGGTAGAATTCACCAGTGAAACTATCTGGTCCTGGACTTTTGTTGTTGGAAAATTTTTGATTACTAATTCAACCTCCTTACTAGTTAATTGGTGTGTTCAGATTTTCTATTTCTTCATGCTTCAGTCTTGGTAGGTTGTAATTTCTCCTCTTTCATTTCTGATTTTACTTGTTTGAGTCTTTTCTCTTGGTGAGTCTAGCTAAATGTTTGTCAATTTTTTTATCTTTTCAAAAAACTACCTCTTAGTTTCAGTGATCTTTTAAATATTTTTTTTGCCTCTATTTTAATTATTTTTGCTCTGTTCTCTGTTATTCCCTCCCTTCTACAAACTTTGGGCTTCATTTGTTCTTGTTTTTCTAGTTCCTTGTGGTATAAAGTTAGGTTGTATGAAATTTTTCTTGTTTCTTTTAATTAATTAATTTATTTTTAACATCTTTATTGAAGTATAATTGCTTTACAATGTTGTGTTAGTTTCTTGTTTCTTTATGTAAGCATTTATAACTATGAATTTGCCTCTTAGAAAATCCTTTTGTTGCATTCCATAAGTTTTGGTATGTTTTGTTTCCTTTTTCATTTGTCTCAATGTATTTTTTGATTTCTCTTTGATTTCTTTTTTGACCCATTGCTCAGGAATGAAGTATTTTTATGAAAACAGAATTACTTATAATTCTAGAACTTAGTGTAATTTAGTTGCTAATTTAAAAACTGAATATCATGTTTCATATATGTTCCATCAACATCTACATGTATGGTATACAACTATAAGAATAACATGGATTAGTTAATATTAAATTTTTCCCCCAAATGTTAGGAATACTGCAATAAATTCTGAGTATCTACAGAACCACAAACTGGAACATTCAAAAAAGCAAGAAAATGGAGGTTTGACACTATTGGCAAGTGAATTCACTGTGCAAAAATCTATTAAGTCTGCACTAATAGCAGAGAAGCATCTGAGAAGTTAAAGTTTTTTTCTTACCTATCTTGCTGCTCAAATATTTGCATACTCTAAAGCTGTGTGTGAATCTCTACTCCCTAACCTGCACAACATTCTGATAGTTTCCTTTCGTTTTTGAGGACACAGAGCAAGAAATATGGGGAATTATTCCCCTGAGGCCTTGAAAAGTATTAGGAGAGCAGATATTTAAGATCACAGTTCCCCATGTGGTACTGCTGATTGTCATATTCTGAGTGACAAAGGCATTCATGTGTTCTTTTAAATGTGTGTGTGTATGTTTATTATATGTAGGGGCCTTCTAAAATATGAGGACCCAAACACAGGTCCCTCTTGCCCAGCTATAATTACAGTACTAGTTCTAGCCTTTTTACGAATGCCAGGCAATATCTTTTACTTAGGACCCATTTTATCCATTTAGGTCACCTATCTACCTTTGAAGATTTTAAGGTATCCCTTCCCTTCTTTGATGACTTCCTGTATTCGTTTTCTATTGCCAAGTAACAAATTACCACAAATTCAGTAACTTAAAATAATGGCATTTATTATCTCAGTTTGTGTGGGTCAGGAGTTTGAGTCTGACTTAGATGGATCCTCTGCTCAGAGTCTAAGGCTATAATCAAGGTGTTATTTGGGCTGAATTTTCATCTGAGAGCTTGACTGGTAAAGAATCTACTTCCAAATTCATTTGGTTTGTTGGTAGAATTCATTTCCTTATGGCTATATGATTGAGAGTCTTGGCTTTTTTGCTCACTGTTGGCTAATGCCCACCCTCAGGTTCTAGAGGCTATCCAAAGATTCTATAGGCCACTTGTAGTAACTTTCCATGTGGGCTTCTTCAACATGGCTGCTTACTTCATCAAACCATTAAAGAGAACCTCTCTCCTCAGGAAAGGCCCAGTTCCTTTTTAAAGGGCTTTTTCCAGTTTAAGTCAGGCCCATCCAAGATAATCTCTCTTTTAGTTATTCATAATCAATTTTTATGAGACCTTAATTACATCTGAAAAATTCATTCACCTTTGCCATATTCTATTGGTTAGAAGTAAGTCATGGGTTCTGTCCACAGTCAAGGGGAGAGGATTATACAGGGTGTGAATGCAAAGGGATGGAGATCATCTTAGAATTCTATTTATCACACTTCCTATTCCAGAAAGTTATTTCTTAAGTTTTCCCAGGTTTGCCTACTTAACACCTCAGTAAACTTCTCTGAGAAATGTAGGATAATAATAAGAATTATCAGGTTATGGTTAATTCATTTTCTTTCTTAATGGTAGTATAGGATGTACAGATAGAAACTGCTCAAGCTGATCTATGCCTGTACCATTACTACTCTGACAAGTACTACTAGTACTAGTACTACTATTACTACTATGATTACTATTAGCTAACACTTATCAAAGTATTACTATATACCCAGTATTCCTCGAAGTGTTTTACCAGAATTTAATCTTTGTAAAAACCTTACCAGATAAGGGCTATTTTTTTCATGTGCATTTGATATTTCTGGAACCATTTGGTTAGAGAAGTTTAGAACAGGCAGTAAGTAAGAAGTAGAGAAAAAAATTTTAATTCAGGTAGTAAATCTTCAGAGCCCATTTTTGTAATCACTAAATTAGACTGTCTCATATTATAGTGCTTAGAAACTTCAGTTGTTCCTTTTTCAAGTTTATACTGTTTTTCAAAAGTTCAGTTTTCCTTGCTCAATTGCTACAACTGAAATTCATTTAAAACTGTTTATTATTTTAGGATTTTTTGCTTTTTGTTTTTGGATTTTTTTTTTTTGTGATACTGCTTTACTCCAGCACTTTTTTTCTAGAAGTCTATTCAGCCTGTATATATAAATAAGCCCACAATGGTGGGTAAAATATGGAAATCCTTCAGTACTGATTGGTAAGTAGCCGCCCTACCGTGAATACCCCTCCTACCAGCCAGTCTGTCTTGGTGCCCAGCTGAAGAACCCCTGGGTTCTCCACAATCCTACAACTAGAGGATTAACATTTGACAAAATAGGGGGTCTTCAAACCTTCTTGTATTCTAATGGACCAGTGTCTGGTACCACAAGGATTGATAAACATTCTGAATATCATCCCACCTATAAATTGAAGCCATGCCTTTTTCTTTTTTCAGTGTCTTTGCATTTCTGTTTTACCTAATTTGAATTCTCCTTCTTTTGTACCTATTCTGACAGCCACTTTAAGTTCTACATTATAAGTCAGATCAAGCATCACCTGTTCTGTGAAATTTTCCTATATTCCATGAGGAAGTTTTAGGTTCTTTTGTTTTACATTTCTTTTATACTTAGTATATACTTAGTATATACCTCCATGATAGTAATGATCTCATAATGTATATCTGTATATATGACTCTTTCCCTACCAGAGGCAGTGTCATTTCCTCTGGGCATCCCCAATGTTTAGAACAGTGTGTGAATAAATAATAAAGGCTGTACTTGTTGAATGAAACAATGAATGATTGGTTAGATTAACCAGCAGGTAGACAACTAAAGAGACTGTAAACACATGGTTGAGGATATTTGAGGAGATTCAAACACAATAAAACTGTCTAACTGGAGTTTTAGGGAGGCAAGTCTAGAATATGAGCAAGAAAGAAAATTGATCAGTTGGAGTTCATGTTCAATTACTTTCCCTTTGCCATTAGCCAAGACAATTGAGAGTGAACTATTATAAAAATGATTCCTTTATATTTGCTTATAGAAGACAAAGAGAAACCTAATGAACTCTGTTATTCCTATCCCATTTCTCTTTTTATAGAATGGAACTTTAAATATTGATATTATTTATAATTTGCTGAGCATCTATTTTATAATTGAGCACTATGTACTAAATAAATTACAATACATAATTTGTTATAACTGAGCCTCTATTTGTAATTTATTGAGCACCCATGTACTATGTTCTGTGCTAAGGACTTTACAAAGCTTAGCAATTAAGCAATGCAAATCTAATTGTGTTATTTCCTATCTTAAAACCTTTTAAGTGATTCCTCATTGCTTTTACAATGAAGTCCAGCTTTTAGGCAAGAAATCTACTAAATCAGTTCTCATGTTAGAGATTACTTCTTCTAGGAAGGCATTACTGATTCTCCAAGTCTAGATCAGGTGATCCTCCTAAAAGCCACACAGTATTTCAACTAAGTTGAAAGCCCCAAATTATAGAAATAAGTATTAACCACCCTGCACTAATTTCTTATTACTTACAAAAATTTCCTGTTTACTTTTCTGTCTCCTTCACTGTAGTAGAGATTTCTTGAGGACAGGCACCTAATATAGGTCTGGAACACCGGCATTGCTAAATAAATATTGAACGAATAGATTAATTTAAGGGAGAAATGATGTTAAAAAACGACAACCAAACCTCACCATATATTTGCTAGGCTGCTTTTGCTTTGCAAAACACACTTATATTTATCCTATCATTTAGCCCTCTCAACTGATTTGAATTATAGCCATTATCACCATTTTAGAGAAGAGAAAACTGAGTAACACACTTATTTCAAGGAACAGGCACGTAAGCAGGAGTCCTTGGACGTAAGCCCAGATATCCCAACAAATACAGAGGCACCTTTTTCATTACACTCTGTGGCCTTCATGAAGGGTTGGCTCCCTAAATAAAACTGAATAACAGGGATACAACAGGTGGAAGGATATGACTGGAAGCGCTTGCTCTGGCACAGGACCGAAAGAAAAGATGTGTTTGTGCCACTCCCTCGTGACTTACACAGTTTGAAGTATATTTTCTGACTTTTTAATATAAACGATAAACAACCTAACATACTCCAGCCTTTTTCGAAAATCCTTACCTCAGCTCTTTAACTTTCACCTACCTATTTCCTTCCTTCCTTCCTTCCTTCCTTCCTTCCTTCCTTCCTCCCTTCCTCCCTTCCTTCCTGAGGCTCATAGAGGGCGCTCACAAAGCGCTACTCACTGGTTGGGCAAGGCTCCACTCAAAAAACACACCTCACTGCAACTGAAAGGCGCAGCGCCACCACCTCAGACTTCCTTCTCTTTTCCACGGCAGGAGGCGGGGCCAATTTTTCTCATTCAAATAAAAAACCAGAAGATTTGCATGGGGAACGGCCAGTCCGTGAGCCCATTGGCTAAAAGCATGGTGGGCGTGACCAATATTACGATCGCCGAGCCCCGCCTACGATAATTTGCATAACGGCCCCGGCGCGTGCAAGGGAGAAGCGGGTTTGTTTTTGAATCTGCGGAGGCGGCGGCGGCGGTGGCAGCGGCGGCGGCGCGGCGACTGGAGCGCGCGAGACTGAGGCTGCAGCGGAGGGGACGGAGGCGCGGGACGGCTCTGTAGGAAGGAATTTGGTTCCCCCTCCCTCCTCTCCCACCTCGAAAGGTATATGTGAGTCCCAGGGTCTATTATAACCACATTTTGTTAAATTATTATTGTATTTCTTTAGAGTCAAGACCGCATTATGGCGACTGCGGGAGCTGTGTTTGCGCCTGCGCGGTTGCGGAGCTGCGGGCGGGCGCTGCATGGGAGCACGTGATCTTGCGGGGTCGGGCTCTAGCTGCAGTTGTGCAGCTGGCGGGGCGGTGGCTGCGCAAGCGCAATATTCATTTTCAAGATCTAATGTTCTTGTTGGACGCCATTCGGGTTCTAGATTTAATTTTCCTCATTCTTGAGGGGTTTCGTTTTGTTACGCTCGAATTCCTATATTTTAAATGGAAAACTTTTCTATTATGTTGTATTCCCGTACCGACCTCAAACTCCTTTCTTGTATTTCTCCGATTCTCTGAGAAGCTGTGGACTTAATTTTGTGTAAAAATGATTGTCCCCTTGTGGTTCTCGATTTTTATTTCACTTTAAGGGTATTGCTGGATTCAAGTTTATATTTAGGGAGCGGAAGATCAGCACCTAGTGGTGTTCTCACGGGAAGTGCAATTATTTGAACTGCATATTTGCAAATACATTTTTAACCCTATCTTTACCAGTTCTGTTGGAATGTTTTCAAACTAGAAACAATTTGAGTTTTGGAAAAATGAGGGGGAGGGGGCATTGGAAGAATCTGTGTAATGTCATTTAAAAAGAAATCTCAATCTCCTTGGGTATTTATTTTTTAAAAAAAAATTTGATCCTCAGTCGGTGAAGTTTTAATTTAATCAGTGTGTGCCTCTGATCTTGCTTGCATTTGAGTTTTACATTTTTTCTGTCTCTGATCACTTGTCCATTACTGCTTCAGTTAGATTATTTTTGGTACCTTGACTTTTAAAATTAATCATTTCCTTACCATTTTGTTTGTAATGATATATAAAGTATAGTACTTAAACTTGGTAAATTTTTCTGATAAAGAATTCTACAAAGAACTCCCAACTACACTGAGGCCTTTATGAGGAAATTGTGAATCATTGATAAATCAGTTGATTAAAAAAAACAAACTGCCATATATACATGTGTGTAAGATACAATTGTGTTAGATTTTTAAAAATTGTATGTTCCTGGTTTTAGTTTCTTAAAGTAGTTATAAGTATGTTACTGATTATTTTACTTTAAAATGGTAGTGTCACTATATTTAAATCTTATATAAACTTCTGGGAGAAGTTTTATATGATTTGATATAATTCTACCATTGTGTAAATTATTTCTTACTGGGCTGAAAACTTGTAAATGGTTGTCATAAATTTCATCTGTGGTTTGTATATACAACAATTGTTTTCTTGGTTGGTTATGTAACTGAGTTTAAGTCAGTCACTTGTCAGATGAAGAAGTGGCTATTGCTTTATAATCTTGGTTGGTTTAGGGACTTTATTGCCTACAAGAACGGTTAAGTATCAAATAGATGTAATTGAAGGGAGTACTTTTGGTTGGTGGAGTTTTAAAAAATGACATCACAAAGGAGATAGAATGAAGTGATGGGAATAATTATACAAAGAACTCCCAACTACACTGAGGCCTTTATGAGGAAATTGTGAATCATTGATAAATCAGTTGATTAAAAAAAAACAAACTGCCATATATACATGTGTGTAAGATACAATTGTGTTAGATTTTTTAAAATTGTATGTTCCTGGTTTTAGTTTCTTAAAGTAGTTATAAGTATGTTACTGATTATTTTACTTTAAAATGGTAGTGTCACTATATTTAAATCTTATAAAAACTTCTGGGAGAAGTTTTATATGATTTGATATAATTCTACCATTGTGTAAATTATTTCTTACTGGGCTGAAAACTTGTAAATGGTTGTCATAAATTTCATCTGTGGTTTGTATATACAACAATTGTTTTCTTGGTTGGTTATGTAACTGAGTTTAAGTCAGTCACTTGTCAGATGAAGAAGTGGCTATTGCTTTATAATCTTGGTTGGTTTAGGGACTTTATTGCCTACAAGAACGGTTAAGTATCAAATAGATGTAATTGAAGGGAGTACTTTTGGTTGGTGGAGTTTTAAAAAATGACATCACAAAGGAGATAGAATGAAGTGATGGGAATAATTCTTTTTTTCTCAACAGAAAATTTGTTGATATAATTTTTGAACCCCTGAAGTCTTCTACAGAGAAATATATTTAGAGGGCAGTTGTGTAATCTTTTCCCTTTTATGCTTCCAGGGTAATTACCCAGCACACCGCCTCCACCCTCCAGACATTATTTCAGGTGTTGTAGAGTTGGAAATACATTGTATTTTCTGTATCTATGTCTATGTCTGTGTGTATGTGTTAGGTTAAGAAAAGAACTTTGATCATAGGGCATGGTTCATTCTGCACTTCCAAAAAAGTGAAATATTTTGGTTTATATATTTAAGCTTATGTTTTCATTTGCATATACAAATGATTGCCTCTTAGGTTAATGTGGAAGATCGTAAGAGGCACTTGAAACACTGAAGAACATAATGTACTATGTAAATATGTATCGGTAGGACAGTTTTGCTGTTACGTTTGTTAGAAAGGCAAATATAGTTCTATAAATTTAAAACTAAGATTAATGAATTGTCTGAACATCTACTCTTTGTTCATTGGTACTCTATCAATAACAAGCATGTTGTGGAATTTCAGTTAATATTAAGACTAGGTTACCAAATGAATACCAAGTTACTGGGAGCCATTTAAAATCTTTTTCACTATAGCACATTTGGAAAGTATTGAAAATTAATTAGAAATAAACACTTTTTTGGTGATTTTTGTGACATTTCCATTTATTGATTGATCAATTAGTTTATCATTTGGATCATAATTTCATTCCTGCCCTTTTAACTTAGTATTTTATTGTGGATATTTATCCATTTCATTATTCTTTTGAAATTTTTTTTTAAATGATTACATAATAGTTATTTTGTGAAAATATCCCAAATAATCAAATGTTCTTGAAATATATTTTTAAATGGCTATGTAATATTGGTGTCTTTAATAAGAATGTACTGTGACTTACTAAATCTTTCTTTCCTTATTGAACATTTTGTTGCCCATTTCTCTATTATAAATAAAGCTGCAGTGAACATCCTTGTACATGAGTCATGATCTACATCTCATAATATTTTTTTGAAATTACTGTTACAAAGGACTTTTAAAGTAATTTACAAAACTGATAAAAACTTAGTTTTATTGAAAAGCATTTCCTATACCACCATCAATTTGGTGGTTAGCATTTTTTCTGATAACTAGTGAAATTGAACTTTTAAATATTTAATATATATGCAACTTTCTCATTTTTTGTGACTTTGCTGTTTGAGGTTATTTTGTGTATCTTTTTCTGTGGTAAATGTTAATGTCTTCCTTATGTGTAAGTTATTTATGGATATTAGCCCTTTGCTTTTCATATTTTTTGAAGATTTTTTTTTTCTGGTACACGGGCCTCTCACTGTTGTGGCCTCTCCTGTTGTGGAGCACAGGCTCTGGACGTGCAGGCCCAGCGGCCGTGGCTCAGGCCCAGCCGCTCTGTGGCATGTGGGATCTTCCCGGACCAGGGCACAAACTCGTGTCCCCTGCATCTGCAGGTGGACTCTCAACCACTGCGCCACCAGGGAAGCCCTGAAGTTTTTTTTTAGTTAAGATTTTTTTTTTTAATTGCTATGGTTTTACATATTTAGAATTGTTACATTTTTATGAAGTCAAATGCACTGCTTTTTCATGTGTTATTTCTTCCAGGACTTCTCTGCATAAAAAATACTGTAAGATGAACTAAATGTTCGTCTGTTCTGTTTATTTTTTCTAGATGTTTTAATTATCTTAAAAAATACCTTTTGGCCTATATGGAGTTTATTTTGACATTGCGTAAAGATGGGTTGCTAGTTTCCATCTTTTCCTAATTTTCTTAGAATTTTATGTTGATGATACGTTTCTTCTTCTGATCATAACTTACTAAGTTTGAGCTATCAATTCTGCTTCATTTACTAGGGATATTTAACTTGAGGTCCATTGACCTTTGGGGGTTCTAGAGATACTTAAAAAACTTCCATGGATTCCATGATATACGCAATTTTGTGTGAGTGTACATATGTGCTTTTTTTTTTCTGGGGAAAGAGTTACAGTTTTATCAGCTTCTCACAAGAATATGTAATGTAAAATCTAAAAGCAGGTTAACAACCCTGGAACTGGGCCTTGTTTATATAGCAGTACTGCATTGTCTTATTTGCTGTAGTGCTATAGACTATATAAATATATGAAGGGGCAGTAGATATCATTCCTTTTCACAATTTTCTAAGCTAATTTTCCCTCCTTTTGTACATACATTTGGCAAAGTTTAAAAACCAACTATTTGAAGTTTTGTTTAGAATTGCATAAAACCTAAATTAGGGTATGTTTACATCTTTATACTGTTAGTTTTTTTTTTTAATTCAAGAATATGATGCATTTTCTGTAGATCCCACAAAAATGTATTGTTTTTAGGAACTCTGAGAAAAATTGTGGTACCGTTACTTTCTATTAAGATGTTATCTTACTGGTTTCCTATAATGGTATAATGTTAATAGGGATGATATGGTAGAGGATATAGGACAACATTTCCAGTTTTAATCTGCTTTAGAATATAGCATCTTGAAAATAGTGCAAGTATGAAGTTAGAAATGAGAAAAATAGGTTACCAAGATAGTGTTCTACAGTATTTGAAAACAGAATTTTTCTTGTGTATTTAACGTAGGCCTTTTTTTTTTTTTCCAAGTTTATTTATTTAATTTATTTTTGGCTGTGTTGGGTCTTCGTTGCTGTGTGTGGGCTTTCTCTAGTTGCGGCGATTGGGGGCTACTCTTCATTGTGGTGCACAGGCTTCTCGTTGTGGTGGCTTCTCTTTTTGCGTAGTATGGGCTCGGTGCATGGGCTTCAGTAGCTGTAGCATGCAGGCTCAGTAGTTGTGGCTTGCTGGCTCTAGAGTGCAGGCTCAGTAGTTGTGGTGCATGGGCTTAGTTGCTTCGTGGAATGTGGGATCTTCCTGGACCAGGGCTCGAACCCGTGTCCCTTGCATTGGCAGGTGGATTCTTTAACACCTTGATTGGAGTATAATTGCTTTACAATGTTGTGTTGGTTTTTGCTTTATAACAAATTGAATCAGCTACACATATACATATATCCCCATATCTCCTCCCTCTTGCGTCTCCCTTCCACCCTCCCTATCCCACCCCTCTAGGTGGTCACAAAGCACTGAGTAGACGTTTTTTTTTTTAAACAGAGAAAATTTGAAAAGTTATCTGTTTCATTTTTTGGCCAGTGTGGAGCCTAATAAATAATATATAATTAAGGTAAAAAATTTTCATTTTAGTCTCTTTAGGTAACATTAAATATTCCTCTCATAAGGATGTTTCCCTAAGTATTAGTATACATTCATTCTCTATTAAATCTATTCTTTGTGCTGATTGCAGTGAAAAGTATAATCTTGATTGATAGTGTATTTTAGTTGTAATCCTACTTTTTAAAAATTATTTTTATATTAGGTACAGGAAAGAATGTCAGATTATTGTAAAAATATTTTTGTTGAATATAGTTAAACTTGAAAAATTGGTGGTTGCATGTAAAGAAGAAATCAGGGAAGTTAAAGATAGAAATCAAATGGTAAAATATTATTGGCTTTATAAAAATAACTCTAGGAAATAGGTAGAAATTGTGTTAAGATATTATTGGCTTTTCTTCAGCATTTTCTTTCTAATGAAAAAATTTTGTCTTTGGATATTTTTCAAGCAAATCCACTTATAGCAGTTTGCATTTTTTGTGTATGACCTTTGCCCTTACCTGAGAACTTTTCATAGTTCTGATGTATTGTGGTATCTGTGTTTTCAGACTATAATAGATAATTAGGGACAGGAGAAATGCTACTAGAAAAATGCATATTGATAGGGGCAAGAAGAGATGGCTGGCATCTTGATAGAGAAGAGCTGTCAGATTCCAAGTGTTAGAACAAGAATTAAAAAACTTAGTTTTGAGGTTACTTAATTTGGGAATTGTTATTCTTAAAGACACATTATTTATAGCACGTTCATTATGGTAATAGATGATCTTATTATGATTCTGAATTATAGGAATATTTAATTATGCTAAATTTGTTCAAGAAAACAAAGAGGTGTATGATTTGGTTTAGAAAGATTTCTATTATACTTTTTGTTTTTAAGTTTTGAGGTATATGGAAAATTCATACATTATCATACCAAGTTTTTCAAAGGAGTCACATGTAGAAAGAAGTTTGAGAGTAAAGTTCTTGCTTTTGAGTTCCTAACAGCTGTAGGGCATTATAAATAAAAATAAGGTGACATTTTAACAGTAGATTACAAAAAATATCAAGTAGCTCTGGGGAGCATTGTCCTTGTTAGTTTCTTAGAGTATCTAGAAACTACCTATCCATTAGTGGAGCTTCTTTTTTTTAAAATCCTTGCCCATTTGATCTTGTTATGTTCTTTAGAGAGTCCAAGACTAAAAATTACTTCTCAGTGTTCTTAGATTGTCATGCAATCTGCAGAGGAAATCAGTGTTTTTTTTCTGTTATTTTACTTTTTTCAAAACAGAGAAGTGAATTCCACAAAATTAAACTGTTTATATATGCTTCAAGTTGTATGGTGGAATCCATCTTGTATTGGAGACACTATGATTGCTGGGCAGCATTTCCAGTTTTTTAAGTGCTGCAAAGTGAGAAAACCAGGGCGCTAGTGTTTATTTATACAATGTGAACGTTTTCAGTTTTGAATTTTGATCTTTGGGCTTTTGAGTCTTTGAGAGAATGACCCGGGCATCTCCTTGGTCACCTTCCAAAAAATGTGGCAGGCCTAAGGGTACAGTTGATACTATCTTCCTGAGAGTCTTTATAATTGGACCTATGTAAACATGAATGTCTGGGAAATGAAGATGACCTTTACCATCAGAAATATTAACTTTACCATCAGAAATATTCACTTATTCATGTCTGCAATTTTTCATTGTTTAGAATATTATTAAGAATTTTGTGTTATTTTTTGTTATACAAGATAACAATGATCAGTTATAGTTCTAGTAACTAGGAATAACTAGATATCTTCCCTTTAGTTTGGGAGAGAGACCCCTTTTTATGATGATGATGTGAGGTAGTAGTGTTATTATGTCAAACCGTATAATCCTTTCTCCCTTTCTTTGTTGTTTGTGTAGCCCTGTGTTACTTTGGGAACTATTGTCTTGGTAGGTACCCAGGAATTATGTGTATGGCACTTTTACATTCTAATAAGGAACTTGAATTGTATGTTGGAATAGTGGTTCTGAGAACTGACGGCTGTAAAAGGGTCTCTCCTTGAGCCAGTAATTGTCCAAGATGATGTCTTCCATTTTGTGGAAAGGTAAACTTAGAAGGTAGGAAGAGTTTCTGCTGTTCTGAGGACCAGGAGCAAAAGAAAAAGAGATTTTGGTGAAACAATAACGAATGACTTGACTGCTTCAGCTCATTTTCAACTAAGACTTGCCAGCTTAGGAGTGTACCTGCCCTGTTACCATTATTAGATTAAATGTCTCAAGAGAAGGAAGAAATGGGGAAGAGTATGGAAAAGAGACTGTTTTTGAACTTCTTTTATTTCCTTTTAGGTAGTCAATGTCAGGAGCTGATTGGATTACAGTAAAGGCTAAACTGCTCTGAGACACTCTGTTACTGTTAAGGATGATGTTTATTTCTCTTGTGTAATAATACAGAGGAAAACTCTTCAGGTTTGTAAGTGGCTTTGGCTTAATGTATGGTTTCCATATGTTGAACATGGTTTCTGGGTTGAACATGGCTGCTTTCACCAGCCAGGGGCAAGGGAGAAAGAACAATGGGAGTGCACGCTCATTGTTTTGAGAGCCTCATCTGGAAGTAGTACTATCATTTAGATTCATGTGTTATGGGTGAGAATTTAATCACTGGAACATACTTAGCTGGGAAATGTAGTATCTGGCTGGACAACCATGTGTTCAGCTAAAATTAGAAAATTTTATAAAAGAAGGAGGGAAATGGGTATTAGAGAACAGTTAGCCTTTTCTGCTACTAAAGGTAGCTGGAGAAGTGCTCTCTAATTAATTCATAATTTGATATTGAAAACTGGTTTTCTGTTTTAAGAATTAGATCCAGTTGTAACTATATATCTTCCTTTGAAATGGAATTTTGAGAGCTTTGTAATCATGATTCCTGACAGATTGTAGTTACTATAAATATTTACCTTATTAGGCAGAGTTTTTCCTCTTTCTGCTTGCTTTTGAAAACATTAAATCATGATTAGTTTTGCAAGAATTCAGTGTACTATCTTTGAATCTTGCCAGTTAACTTACTTTAAAAGGATGAAGGACTGTAGGTAAACTCTGACAATTGTTTGAACTGCTTCTTTTAGTTTCAGAGTTGAGTTTATGATTTCTCAAGATGGAAAATGTGATTTTTGAGGGCCTTGTAATATACACAGGTAAAAAATAACTGTGGTCATAAATTCTTTGCTTACAAGTAAAACGTATCTGATAAGTAAGTAATAAGTAACTAATTAAAAACAGCTCTTTGTAGATGATAAGTGTAACATAATAGATATCTGTGTAAGGCACAGAAAGTGGGACTCTGTTGGGGGGAGGTCAAGGAAACCTTAGAAGAGTTGTATTTAAAAAATTAAAAAAAAAAAATTTATTTATTTATTTGGCTGCACCGGGTCTCTGTTGCGGCATGTGGGATCTTCAGTTGCGGCATGTGGGATCTAGTTCCCTGACCAGGGATCAAACCTGGACCCCTGGCATTGGGAGCTTAGAGTCTTACCACTGGACCACCAGGGAAATCCCAGAAGAGTTGTATTTTAAAAGAATTACAAGGATATTCTTAGTAAAGGGAATAAAGAGGGTATTCAAAATCTCAGAGGTGGGAAAGAAAGTATTACGTTTAGGAGAACATATTCTGATATAAATCCTTGATTTTTGTAAATAAAAAATCATTGATGCCATGGTGCCTACATAATGTACCTGATAAAGGATGTTGTTATCCTCAGCTGGAAGTTCTCTAATTTCTCTTTTTACTTTGTATCTCTTTTAAAGGCATTTATTCTTTTCAAGTTTTATGTTTATAGTTATTTGTGTAGTACTTTATAAGCTTCCTGCAGTTAGGAATTTTATCTTACTGAAGTATCTGGCAAATGTCGCATTTTAAGGACAAACCCTTTCTAATTAGGTATAATAAGACTGCTAATAAAAGTATAAAATTGCGTTCCACAATACCTACCTTAATATTCAATAAATATTTGCTTATTGAAAGAATAGAACCCCTTTGTTTTAGGTGCAAAAAAAAAAAAAGGGTAAGGTGTTCTAGCTCCTTTCTTTTAATGCATGATAATCTACACGTCAGAACTTTTAGTTGTTGTTGTTTTTAAATAATTAACCATGAAGTTTACTTAAGCAAGCATCCACTGGGTAAATTGTCAAAAGATTTGACAGGCACTTTGCATCTGGAAAATTATAAATAGTAAAATAACTTGGAAAAAATTCTTCAATCCCATTCATTAAGAAATAGAAAAAATTTAAAAAACACCATTGCTTACCTATTAATAAGAAGTTTCTAAAATATAATTCTGAAGGACATATGTATGAAATTAATAAAGGTTTGATGAAAAAATGGAATGACATAATTATTTTGAGTTGTGTAATTCTCTTCTCCATCAAACATATTTTAAGTGATATAATCGTTGGCAGATTAAAAATATGCAAGCAAATTGACAGAAGAAAAATACAGAACAAAAGAGAAGACAAAGAATTTTCCTAAAACCAGTTAGTAATATCATGAAGTGGAAAGTATAGTAATTTTGTATTGGAACCTGGCCAATTTGTGTTTCCCAGCAGTATTTCTTACATATAAAATGGTGATACCACCTACCTGGTAGGCTTATTTTGAGAGATTAAATGAGATTAACTATATAAAATGTTAGCATTTGTTCCTGACACACTTTTCATCTCTGGCTTCAACCAATTGATGAATCTATTAGTAAGACATGAATATTTACTAAGAGGCAGCTACGTGAAGCTTTAGGGAGCCCTGCAGTACAAGGAGATACATGGAAAATGACAGTATTCTTCCTTACTGGAGTTAGAACTTATATACATTTAAAAAGCAACTTAGAAAAGTTTAATCATGCCCCTTACTAGTAGGAAAAATATGAATTTAGAAACGTAGTTTATTTGCAAAGGTTTGTGAGAGAGTCCAGCTTTAGGACTTATTCATTAAATTAAAACAAAAACAAAAAACACCACCAGAGTATTTCAGAATAAAAACCCCTCAAAGATTACTAAGTCTCTGAACCTCATCATGGTGAAAAAGCAGCCATTTTCTCACATTAATTATTTATCTGCAAGGTTTGTCATAATTCTTCAGACTGTCATTATTGCCAAAGTTAGAGATGAAGTCATTTATTTTGGGAGCTAGATCCACATAGAATTATCCTGTTTTCTTTTTGTAATTTTAGGGTGCAGGGTGATCCCTCACCCCTTTTTTACCCTTCAGCTGTGGAACTTGCTGGGCATGCTCACTTAAAATTGAGGCAAAACAAAGTGTCAGTTTTCTTCCATAACCCTTCCCGTGGCCAAGTTTCTGCCCCTTAAGGTACAGATTTGATCATATAAGTTTGTTTAATAATTTTCTGATTCTTTATTTCGATGTTTTGTTTGACTCATTTATTGAACTAATGACGTATTGTTAAGTATAGAAAGGCTTCTCTTTGGCTGCTTAACAAAACTATGTCCATTTGATATGTGAGTTAAGTTCTGTCTAGTTTTATAAAGCATAATAATTTACTTATTTATTTGCTTGATTACAAGATTAGGAACCAAGAGCCATTTAATGTATCTCAATGAAATTTTGCCTGCATTACTTAAAACTGTATGGTATCATGGTTCTCTAAGAGTCCCACATTTGTCAGTGTTCCTTGTCTGTCAGGAAGTGATATTCTTTATTCCTCTTAAAGCTGGGAATCCATAAGTTATGAAAGAGATACTGTATTGATTTCCTGTGAAGACCTAGAAGGCATCATTTCTACATTTGAGATGCAGTCCTTGTTCCCTGTCATAGCTAATTAAAGGAGATTTGTTTTTAAACGTTGCATTTTTCTGTGGTCATGGTTACAAATTTGATTTATCCATTTTATTCTGAAAGGAAGGAAAACAGATTCTCATTGAAACTATGTAAGTGGGTTCATAAAAAGTAGAGAGACTCAGTTATGATACTTTATACAAGATTTAATCATTCTTCTAAGTAGTTTTTAAACAAGGCCAATCAATATATTCAGTATTTTTTAATAGAATTGTTCTTAACATATTCTTATAGATTATTAACTTAAAACCTGTAGTAAGGTCTTTCATAGGATATTCTGCCCCCCCCCCCCAGAATTCAGAGGGTATTGGATCAAGATACTATTTAAATTACTATTTATACAAAATATATCTTAAATTGAGGGTTAAAGGTAGATTAAGAAGAAAGTATTTTTCTTATATGACCATTAAAAAGAAAATGTTAACCACAATTAAATCATTTCATTTAGTCCTAAATAATTCTTACCCTCCTGATCTAGAGTTAAGTAATCTACTTACACAAAGTTGTCTGCTCTGAACTATAACAGAATTATGGAAATCATGACTCATTCTCTTGATACAGTTATGACAGAGGTCCATCTGTGAAGGTAATTTTATACCAGGATGCCTGTATCCATGAATCTCATCCATGTAATAGTAATAGTTGAGATGATTTGGTACAATCCTTTACTAAGGATTTTTTAAAATTTTTATTTGGAAGACACTTTTTGTCCCCCTCAGGTACAGTGGCAGCAAGGATCATGACTCATTTTTGTTTCTTGATTTTCATCTTTCCAGGCTGGCCTACTTGCTTTCTATATCTGGTATACCGCTTTCATCCTTAGAATTTTATTCACCATTGTGGGGATTTCTCTCACCCCTCTTCTGTGTAGGACCTTTGTTTTCCATGTGCTATGTCTTTTTATTGACTTATTCTGTCATTAGGGGGAGTGGACCACATTCTCTAGTAGCTTTTTGAGAAAAAATATATAGGAGATATGTTCTTTGAAACTTATGTGTGTCTGAAAATTGTCATTTTATATTTTTAATGCTTGATTGATAGTTTGGCTAGGTATACAAAGCTAGGTTGGAAATCATTTTTCTTTAGAATTTTAAAGGCACTGCTCCATTAGCTTTTTGCTTCTGTTACTAGTGAGAAATCTGAAGCCGTGCTTATTTTTGATTTTTTCCCTCAATGGAAGCATGTAGAATCTGTTGTTAGTTTCCAGGTGTTCTGAAATTTCACTTTAATTCCTTCATATGGATCTATTTATTATTGTTTGCTGGAATTCATCAGGCCCTTTCAATTTAGCAGCTGTTGCCTTTCAGTCCTGGAATTTTTCTTAAATGATTTCATTGGTGATATTTTCTGCCATTCTATCATTCCAATGTGAATTTTTGGATGGATACTCAAATTTTCTTCTCTCTCTTGTTTACAGCTTTGTCGTTTTGCTCAGGTAGTTTTTTTTTTTTTTTTTTGCGGTACCC
>NW_020176571.1:10588034-10601902 GCF_003031525.2 Neophocaena asiaeorientalis asiaeorientalis
TTCGCGGTACGCGGGCCTGTCACTGTTGTGGCCTCTCCCGTTGCGGAGCACAGGCTCGGGACGTGCAGGCTCAGCGGCCATGGCTCATGGGCCTAGCCACTCTGCAGCATGTGGGATCTTCCCAGACCGGGGCACGAACCCGTGTCCCCTGCATCGGCAGGCAGACTCTCAACCACTGCGCCACCAGGGAAGCCCTCAGGTAGATTTCTTATCATCAGGTCCTTTTATTGAGTTTTTCATTTTTTTCTATCATATTCCTAATTTCTGTTTTGTAATCCTTGCCTGTAGTATTCTATTCTTGACAAATGAATGCAGCATCTTTTGATATATGTAGATTTTAATTTATTTTTGAAGTTTTCTCCCTGTGTAGTCTGTTGCTTTGTGTGTTTTTTTTTATTTCTGTCTTCCATCTTAGACTCTTAGACTTTACTTAGTTGCCTTTCTCTTCCTTGCCTGACTGTATATAATATGTTGTGGAAGAGTAAAAAGTTGATTAGCATATCTAAATTTGTCAGTTTTGGACTTCATTATAGAGGCTGATCTGGGTGGGCTGTTTTTGGAGAGCTCCCAAGACCTTAAGGCCTTGTGTCTTGTGCTTGTTAACTACCCTCAGAGAGTAGTCTTACATTTTCATACATAGTAAGGATCGGATTGCTAGCATTCTGGGAGATTAATGGAGGAAGAGGATTGGATTCTCTTCAGTGAGCACTCAGTCCGTCTTTTTGGTATGCTACTCTCATTTTTAACTGTGGATATTGTTTTCAGACCTCTGCTAGGATTGGGGAGAGCAGGCATTCAGTGGAATGTGATGAGGGACATTTAGGGTATCTTACTGCTTCACAAACAGCTTTCACTGGTATTCTCTTTTTTAGTCATACAATCCTACTATTTGCTCCCTTCACCCCAATTTCCAAAGTGCTTAGTTCTTCTAGTTTCTATGTCTTTTGAAGTTTCTGCCATGTAAATCAAACTGGTTCTTAATTTATCCCCAATGCAGCTTAGAATATAGTGTTTTGGGAACTGCTGACTTAGTTACCAGTGGTTCTGCTTATTTTCCAGCTCTGCAAATCATGTAGCTATTGTCCCTTTTACTTTTCTCTTTGTTCTTGAGGATTTATGCCTTCAAAAAATACCTCCACTGTAGTTTTAGTGGGATTTGAGGGAGTGAAGTTAGGTGTTTTCAGTTTATCATCTTAGTAACCTTCTAATGTTCCTTTTCTCTTTATATACATATATATATATAAAATGTTGATAATAACTTGTGTAATTAAAGTGTATTAACTAATGAAAAGTATATTTACTTTCTACTTAATACACTGAAACCATTTATTTAGGTTCCATGGAATTTTCAATATTCTGCATGTGCAAAGTTTTTTTTCTCTTTTTTTAAAAAAATAAATTTATTTATTTATTTTTGGTTGCATTGGGTCTTTGTTGCTGAGCGCATGCTTTCTCAAGTTGCTCCAAGTGGGGGCTACTCTTTGCTGTGTGCGGGCTTCTCACTGTGGTGGTTTCTCTCCTTGCGGAGCGCGGGCTCTAGGGCACGTGGACTTCAGCAGTTGTGGCTTGTGGGCTCTAGAGCACAGGCTCAGTAGTTGTGGTGCCTGGCCTTAGTTGCTCTGTGGCATGTGGGATCTTCCCGGACCAGGGCTCGAACCCATGTTCCCTGCATTGGCAGGCGGGTTCTTAACCACTGTGCCACCAGGGAAGCCCCAGAGTTTTCTAATAGTGTGATATATGATATATAAAAAGTGTAGTAGTTGACTAAACTTAATTCTCCTATAGTTCTTTTTCATTACTACTTGTGTGACCCCTGGCAAATGATTACATTCTCTGGTATTGAAAAATTTGAGATTATAGCACTATTATTTTACATGGTCATTGTAAGAGTGAAATGAAAAAATTATATGAAAACGGCTAGTTTTATTTAGGAAGAGGTAAAACATTGAGTAATCATGGAGATGTTTACCTTACATTAGAAATGCCTTCCAAATGTGTTTGCTTTCACAAATAAGCAATGATTGGGTTTACTGACTAACCCTTCCAAAAACAAATTTCTTTTAATCTATGACATTATATAATCAAGCTGTACTCTTTCTTAGTAATGTTAAAAACTTTTTAAAGTAAATAATATATTTCTATAATTTTTATAGACATTTTCCAGACTTTATTCTAACACATATTAGCTCCTATGTAGTGCCTCTAAAAACACTTTAAAAACTGAAAAGTGCCCTGCAAAGGTATTTTTTTCCACCTTGGGTTTTGAAGTACAGAGCTGTTTAGGTCAAGACTAAAAACTTAGCTGACTTCTTCTTCTTGCTAGAAAGTAAGAGTTGAGATCCTAAAAATGAAGGTTCCTAAGGATGTAGAATTTTCGGAGATTTTTGTGGTAGAAATGCAAACACAGGGAATTACTTTCAACTCACCATCTATTGAGCAAATAAATACTATTTCACACTATGAAAGTGAGTGGAAAGTGAATTAAGTTGTTTCTGTCCTTTAAGAACTCATATATAAAGATATAAATAATGAAATATGCTAAGCATAATGATGGTATATATAAAAGACCTTGAGAGAGCAATTACACCTGGTTTGTGGGTTGGGCATAATAAGGGGAAAGGAGAGCAAGGAAGAGATTGTCAGTGATAAGATAATTTAGGTTGAATCATGAGTAGGGTTTATTGGGTGAACCGGGATAGTCTCTTTGGGATAAAGAGTGAATGAAACATTGGCAGTGACACCACTTACCTGACTAACAGCCTAACCGTTATTCTTTCCTAAGTTGTTTCCGTGATGCACAGAAACAGAACCAGTGTGGGAAGGGACAGACAAAGCTCCAGTAGGCTTGGGCTGAGTGTAGTCTAGGATGTATTTTAGCTATTAGCACTTTCGTGAAGTTATTTAATTTCTGAGCATGTTTCCTCGATCACAAATTGGAGATAAAACCTATCTTGTAGGGTTAATGTGAGAATTAGTTTAAACAATGTGTATAAAAACTTATATGAAGGCTTGATTTATATTAATGGACTTCCCTACTCCTTTGTCTTCTAAAGCCCCTTGCATGAAATAGGCAATCATTATATTGATTTGACTTACGTGCCTTGGGATAATAGAGAGGATATAGTAAATTAGTAGTAAAATGATTGTAGTGGCTGAAGGAGGATTGGTATAAGGAGGGAACTTAGATTATGTCTCTTATTTTGAAGTCTAAATTGAGTGAAAAGGTAGATCTCATAGCCAATAGCCAACATCTTAGCTTGCCCGGGAAAGCTTAGACTGAGAAAAAAGTATTTAGTATTTACATTGGAAGGTGTCTGGCGAGACGGGGGAGGCTGAGGAAGGTGTGGGGAGCACCACACGTTTGAAGGTATATTACATAATTTAAACCTTTGTGGAACAGGCTTCCGAAAGAATCTGCTTTTTGAATATCAGCTGCTCTTCATCAGGCAGCTCTAAATGTTTTGGTTGGTTGTCTCTCCGTTAACCTTAGCCACATTCTAGTGCTCCAGTAATGTCTATCCTGTTCGAATCTTTCCCAGTTTACCTCTTGCTTTTAACAAATAGATTCGAGCCACCCTCAGAGAATCCATTATATTTTTGAAGAATTAATGTGGCTTAGATCAACTATAAACTTTTTTTCCCCTCATACAGTACTTAAAGCAGTTTACGTTATCTGGTTTACCTCAGGGAGAATAAATAAAGACTTTTTAAAAGCTGAGTATTTTTTTAAACTTTTATTATGGAAAAATTTCAAATATATACAGAAATAGAATGAAATAATGAGTTCCATGTGCCCATCACTCAGCTTGAACAATCATCAGTTTATGGGGCCATCTCCTTTTTGCTATACCCCTGCCACCCCCTTACACCCTAACGTGTTTTAATAAAGACCTACATCTAGTGGTGGAAAGAGACAAAATAGCACAAGGCAGCTAAATTTTAGGATGGTGAACCAAGTAAGACAAAAGGAAAAGATGGATTTCCTAGCTGATGTGAGCTATCAAGCAAACAGGTTCTTTCTGTGCTTTTATCCTTCTCTTGATGGTTGGTTACTGTTAAAACAAATTTGTCTTCTTAATACACCCACTTTCAGACTGAATTTTACCCTTTTGTTCTTCCTATTTGTTTTTTCTCCCGGGGGTGTCTATATTCTTTATTTTATTTGCTTTTCACCCATGTCAGAATGTTGGGAGGTCTGAGCCACGGCATGAAATTTAATTTGCCCTGGGACCAACCACTCACCTGGAGATGTCTTTGTGACCATCTGGACTACAGAAGAGAAGAAATTGTTTTTTATCTTTATGGCAGATTACTCAAAATAAGCTTTGTTGCCACTGTAGCTCTAATGTCTCTAGTCTTCCCCAGCAGTTATTTAAAATTATTGTCAAGATTCAATAATTTGATTGCAAGCTTTAACCATTCGGCTAGATTTGAGCACTTTGGGGCTTAGATTCTGTGGGAAAAACCTTTAATTAGCCTTCTATAAATGGAAATTGATTATCAGGATTTAAACAACTTAACTTTCTAGAAATTATAAAAATTGGCACTCTTTTCATGTAAAAAGTACTATAAAAGAGTAAAAAAAAAAAAAAAAAAAGGACCTTGAGCATAGTTTGACTTTTTTTTTTTTCTGGACTGAAATGGAGGCTTTCTTTCAAGCAAATTCCCTGATGTTTGCTGTGTGTGATTTGGCTCTATCTCTGTAACTGCTAATATGTGGCATGGACTTCAAGCTGTCTGGGATCAGGATGTGCCCAAACTCTGTATTGCAAGTCGGGATTCACAGGCATTATGTTACAAAACTGGCTTGCTGCCTTCTCTGTTTGCTGTGTTGTGAGTAGCTGCATTGTTTGTTGCAGTATATGCATTAGCTGTTGTCAGTGTTCAGTTTCCTGCAGGCTGACAAAGTGGGAGGGGCTTTGTTTGATACATAGCTGAGTTTCCACTGTGTGAGTTCTTGAGTGCACACTGGAGCCATCTTAATTACACTTTAGTGCAACTGAGACAGTGCAGTTGTCTCAAAATGGCTGCTAACCTAGTCTTTGTAGCTGCTTAGGCAGCTACTATGCCACTGAGGAGATTTGTCACATGCATCAGGACCTGAGGTAAGAAGCACATTACTCTTTATCTCTGAACATTTTAATTAAAAAACATTTGAATTTTACTAAGTTTATATAGGAAGGCGAACTAAGAGCTTGCTTGCTGAGAAGTTGAAATGTTTGCTGATAGAACATTGAAGCCTCTGTTACGGAAACAGTACATAGGATGGTGAGGTCAAAGGTTAAATTCCTGTAATTTCTCACCGTCTTATGTTCTGACATTGCCAGAACAATTGATCACCACAGTAGTGCTTTTCTGGCCCTGATTAACTTAATGTTCCTTTTATGTTGGATATTTTAGTTTGCTTGATATTTATTTGTAGAAATTAAAAACAATATATTATCTCAGTAGATTTTTTTAAAAAGAAGCCATAAGTAAGCCGTATTTTGCATGAAGATTGTGATTTTTCTGTGTGTGTGTGTGTGTGTGTGTGTGTGTGTGTTTTGGAGGTATTGTTTGGTAGCTTTTTGGGAAGAATGTTAATTCTCTGGATGTAAATCACAGTTACAAAAATAAACAAATTTTTAACATTGTTAGATTTTTTTTTTTTTTTTACTGGGTTTCAGTTCTTTCTCATTATGCTGCCTCCTCCCAGCCATCCAATTCTTTCACATTTTTGATGGGGCTAACTTTTCATCCTAACTATTTTTTGCTTAAATTGGCATTCAGATTCAGATTTTGAATTTAGAAATAATTCACATCTTCTAGGTCTGGATACCCTTTTTCTTTGTATCTAATGTATGCTTATACAACAGGGCTGAAGTAAATCTCGGTTTTTTGGTTAAGTGATATGAACTGTTGATGTCCACCTTATCTTAGTTAAAATCTGTGATATATTTAAAAGTAATGACTCAATAATTTTGTAAATTTAGTTTCAAAATTTTCAAAAAGCTTTCTTAACATTGTTCTGAAGTATCAATAGAAAAGTTTATTGAGATATTGTAAGTCCATAGTGACCCAGAAAGTAGGAGAATAAAATTTTTATTCACGTATTATTTCAGATAGCAGAACAGTTAGTTATAATTAAAGCACTGATGTTTGAATCGCAGTACTTAATAAAATTTTTTCTAAATAGTACTGTGCATTCCTCTAGCTTTGTCAATAGAGTATTATGAATATATCCCTGACTAATATGACATAGAACAGTAAGTTTTGATCTTTCTAAATACAGAAACTTTTAAAAGACAGCAACTTTTTGCCCCTTAAATTCTTATGAAGGACCCCAGAATATTAAAGGGATATATGTATGGTATTTTATTATTGTGTAATTATTTTATAATGTAAAATTATAACATTTACTTATTAATTTTCTTAATAAAATGAGAACAATTAGGCTGTTACGATGAAAATAAAGGTTTGAAACCAGATCATGTATGACAATTATGATCTTATTATTAGTGTCAGGATCTAGGTCACTTAATTGTAGACATCCAGGCGCTAAGGGACTATGGAATTCAGTTTGAGAAGTATTCTAGAACATATATTCTTCATGTTCTTTTTTGACTTACAAATTTTCATGAAGGTAGTATATAAGTTCTATATTTACATGATTTAACAGTTTAAAATTGCTGCCTTGCCCCAAAATTGTGTTTTTACTTGTTCTTATTTTAAAATTCTTTTAGCAACATTATTGTTTTTCCTAAGTTAATCAGTATTTATTTGTTCGGTGGCCTAAAATGTTTTTGGAATAATTAGCTCAGTTTTATCAACAGCTGTAGTATGCTTATTTTACTTCCATTAACTTATTACTTTGTGACATTGTTAGGACTATTTTATGTGATATAATGGATTCTCGTAATCTGAACATTTCTTCATGTAAATGTATATAGGAGCTTGCTCCTGAAAGGGAAAAAGAATAACAAATCCAATATGCGTGACAAATCCAATATATGTGAGAGGTTCTATCCATCGTGCATTTCACTTCAGTAAGGTTGTGCCCTAGAGTGAGTATGACATAGGAAAGTGAATGTGCTGTGACTCTAATCACTCATTTTTTTTTGCCTCTCGTAGTATGAACAGCTCACTGGATTTCAAAAATTGCATACCATGTAAACCAGCTACTTGGTTTGATATTCTTTATTGCTGGAGAGAAACCGGCCAGGTTGAAATTATTGATCAATTTATGTTAACCTTCAGAGTAGGACCTCAGGGAAATTTTAATGATCCATTCTTCTTGCCTTCTATTGTGGACTGTAATATTTATATCCACCCTCCCCTCCACAAGATGAATCCACTGATTATTACTTATACATGGGGAAACACCAACACTCTGTGGTTACTCAGGATGTTATTGCTAATTCTTTCAGTGCCATGTTGCATTTTTGCAACTATAAACATAAACTAGACCTCACTGGGATTATTACTTTTGGGGTTGGTGACAGTTTTCAAATTTTCTATGCTGAATTCCAGGTTAGCTATTATGCTGAATAATTGAGGGCATAATAAATCTGGGTGCTGGGTAATTGAGGTGTTATTATTTTGTCACTTCTTGTCCTCCCCATTTGTTTACCCTTTTTCACAAGCCATTTCACTAGCATAAACCTTTAAGAGAAATGTTGAGGTAGTGAAAAGAACACTGACCAAGAGTTCAAATCAAAATTTGAATTCTGTTTTTGCTACCCTTTTCTTATATTGGCCAACTCATTCCATTTTCTGACTCTCATTTCCTTATGTACAAAATGGAGGAAAAAAATCCTATCTATTTGGCAAGGATATGTTGATGATTAGTTTATATAATGTTTCTGAATAGTACCAGGAAATACTCTACAAATATCTGGCATGCTAATTTTCCAGTAGTATTTGAATGCTCTTCAGTTTCTTTGCTTCTCAGATGTCATATACTTTATCAAATGTGATTGGATCAGGGAATGTGGTATGTTTAGAAAGAATGGGAAATTTCTCATAGAACTCATGCTCAGAAGCAAGAAGTAGCAAGAAGCAGAACTCATGCTTAGAAGCAAGAAGTAATTACCAAGCATCCACTTGGTAATTGATATATTCATGTTTGCACTCCTGGGTTCTACTCTGTTAAATAAATTAGCCATCCTTTGCTGTATGTGGGTAGTGGCAGATGTGTTTATTAAGTAAAGCCAATATAGAATGTTGTCATTACAGAATCAGAGTAGGAGAAATGTTTCAGTTCTAGTCTGGCTGAGTAGTCCAAATATGCAGTGAGAAAATAGCTTCTCTAAAGGGATGATGTGAATTCAGGGCCTAGAGTTTTATATGTTTCAGTACAAATGAGAATCTTTACAGTATAGTTCTCTTTCACTGGCCACAAACTGGCAGCCAGCAGACTTCTTTGGTCCTTTAACCACTGCCGTATTTCTCTAGTTAACATTTAAAGTTGTCAGATTTTACACAAAAATCTGCATGTCTCATCTTTCAGAAAATAGAATATTGGGCAGTGCTAGAAATGTATTTTTGCTTGAGAAAAATAACCTACAGTTGAGTAGCTACTGTCTCCTCCAGATAGGGCCTACTCCACACAGCTGGTCCTCTTCATTGATTCTGGGCCCCTGAGAGCTGTTCCTTTTCAATCCCTATTCTACTTACTTGACAGATTGTTGGCAACCTTTAATATCTAAAATACAGCTTCTCATCCAGAAGAAAGTAAACATAAGTAAAATCTAACCTCCTTCACTTGGTAGGAGAGATAGCATATATAAAGTCAGCTTACTCTTTAGAGGGTATGGCACATTGCTAACGTTTTTCTTGTCCTGATTTTTGTATTAGAGTACCATTGGTGGCTGATTGAAGGAGATCCAGTGACATCAGGAAAAACTGACAATTGGTTGAAAGTGAGGCGATTAAAAAAATACAAACTAGAAACATACAAGTTCCTTGAGGTCTTTTAATGTGATAATAAATTCTCATTTCTTTACATGTTATCACTATTAAAGACATCACTGTTTGTTGACTCGATGTTCTTAGTGATGATATTGAATAAAAAAATGTTAAATTATATTCAAGATGTGCAGTTTCCTGAACAGGTAAATGAAATGAGCTTTATAAGAGATTTTTGCCTAAATTGATTGAGCTAAGAAATTTTAGCACTTAAAATGAATAAGTTCCTAGAAGAAAGTGTTCTTAACTGCACTAGACTAGATAATTTCAGAGGCTGTTATTTTTGTTAAAATTGCACTTCTGTTTACAAAACATTGACCATCTCAACTATGTGAAGACTACCTTCATGATCTGTGAAACGTTGGCGGTGTATAATAATGATCTGATTTAAATTTGAATTCCACATTTTCCAGAGTAAAAGCCAGCTTCTTAGCATTCATGTAATACCATGACATAGGTAACTCTAGGGAAGTGCTAAAAGAAATTTACTCATTTTTGGAAAATGGCTTTCAAATTAGAGAGAAAGCTTTAGCGAAAATTGAAAAACCGGTTAACTTGCATAGGAAACACTGATGGGCTCCCCTGTTTTCCACTTCTTACACTCCCAAAAGAGAAAGTGATTTGGGAGAAAGCTTAAAGTTTATTCAAAGAAGGGATTTTTAATAAATTGCTCAGGTTAGAACTTTCACTAAGTGTTCTCATTAGTAATTTGTAACAGTCTGTTATTGGACATGAATGTGTGAATATGGAGATGATGAAAATAGTGCTTATTGACTCAACGAATCTTTGAGTTTAATGAAGGAGGGAGTTTTCTTTGAGTTTAATGAAGGGGGGAGTTTAACACCAGAGAAAAGAGTTGCTTCTGCACCTTCCTGAGGGCTTCTACTTTCCCTGCTGAAGTAAACCAGGCACTGCTGCCCAGTGGGGTCATCTGACTGGTGTTTCTTTTGCTGACATACAAGTATCATCGCATGCAATGTGGCAAGTATTAGTATAGAGGTGATAGTTCTGGTGCTGCTAGTGAGTAGTTGTATAGTTTGGATAAATTAGTTAAGCTCTTACTGCCATTCTGTGACCATTAAACAAGGGAGGTGGTTAGACTACAGGGAAGAACATGAACTTTGGAGTCAAGGTGAATTCATGTCCTTCCACTCACTAGTTAGAAGTTTATATGAAAAGCGTATAATAGTGCTCAAAGTATAATGGCTATTTACAGTAAGTGCTCAATAGGTCTTATGCATTATTTTTTATGGGATGAGGCTAGTTGCTTATTTTCAGAACTTTAGCTTTCTTATCTTTAAAATGGGAATAAAGTACCATACAGAGTTGATACTGGGATTTAAATGGGCATAACAAAGTACCTAGTGTATGTGTGATACAAATTAAGTGTGAGTAAGATTGGTTATTTTTCCTCACAAGGTTTCCTCCAGCACAGATTTTTTTTTTCTCTGTTTCTTTTTTCAATCACTATGAAATTGGGGGGGGGGAAATCTGAGGTACTGGATACTTTAGAAAAGGATCTTTAGGGAGAGGGGATTGTTAGGGACCTGGCTGATAATACAGTAAAAATGCCCGAGAGCAAGGTGTTTAAATCTCAAATTGAAGACTTTAAAGAACCTAAAGGGGACAAAACAAGCATTCTTATTTGTGCTAGGGCAGCATGATAGAGTGAGAACAAAAATGGACTGTGAATTGATCAATTGATTCAACAAATTTAACAAATATTTATTATGCCCCTGTTATTTGCCAGACACTGTTTTGATTGCAGGCATACAATATCCCTTGCCCTCAAGGAGTTTACATTGGGGCAGGGAAAAAAGGAAGAGAGAAGTAAATATGAGATGCTTATGCTGAGAGATTGAGAATGCCGGGGGTAGGATGGGATAAGTAGTGCCTAGGTGAGCCCTACTCAGAATGTATTCTGTGGATCAGTTCAAGGTCAGTTCTCATCAGTTCATCTGTTCCTGGTTCTCCATTAGATAACTGAAATTAAGAGTGTCTAGAAAAAGAAAAAGTGTCTAGAAATTTCACATCAGTCTAATAAAATAATTTTATATCAGATCAAATAAGAAAAAGGCTTGATTTATATGCCTTTTTTCCCCAAATAATTCATTTTCATTGTATTTTACAAGAATATTGGTATGTAATGGATTGGAAATAAAACATTGGGTCTTTACCATTGTTAGTTTGAGAAACGCTCAGCTAGATTGGTAACTTCCATTGTTGGCACTTAAGCAGGCTGTAGAGAATTTGAGCTTCTTATGATTAATTCATTGTGAGGGGATTGTTTAACTTATTTGACTTTCAAAAACAGTATCTAAATACTTGTTATTAACATTATATTTTCTGATGGACTAAAGGATTTTAGGTCCTTTGATTTTAAAGTACTTTTATTCAAATAGTTGGGTGTATAAAGTAGAAAGAGAGAAGGAGGAAGCAAAATTAAAAATGGAAGGAATACAATACTTAGATGATTTCCAACTCTGAGATTTTATGATCAATTGTTGTTTTGGTATAAGACCTTTCCTCCCACAAAGTGTTGCTTATACAGGGTCTACTATGTGAAGTTACACCATCTTATTATGCATTTGTCCCTGTACCTTCATCTGCCACTGGTGGGGGCACAGATCCTAAAAAGAGAGTATAGTTGTTTGAGGAAATCTACTACTGCTTATCAAAGATAATGTGGGTAACATTTAAGATTATCCACATATTAGAAGTCCACCAATTCCTGTTGATATGTAACTTTATCATTCCCCTATCTAGGGCCTTATTATCCTTATTGTGTAATAGGGATAATTTAAGACCTATGTTTTAAGACAGCTGAAAATAAGATTAAAAAATAAGGAACATATTTTGGATAACCCCAGTTAGCGTATTAAATACTTTTCATTTTATTACCATTTTAGATGTGGCACTAAACTAGTTTCGCATTTATTATTTGAAAATGAAATTTAATATATTTAAACTCAATAAAGTAGTGGAAAAATAGAAGTGGAGGTATAGAACTATTTATTAGTAGGTCATAAAGTAACTATAAAAAAATTTTAAACAGAGGACTTTCATGGATAATGATTCAACTCTTGCCCAGTCAGATCTGGCCAATTAAAACAATACACAAATGATTTAGGTTCAAAAAAGAATATACCACACAAAATATGTTCTTGTGTAGATATTTGTAATATAACATGCCTGAGTTTTGATATTCAGTGCATGCTTTAGTAGTATTAACTAGTGGTAAATATGTTGAATTAGTTAAACATCACAACAGTGATACCTGAAGATGTATTGTCCTGTTATATTTGGTGAAACATAAAGCAATTTGGTTCTAAGAACACATCTATTTAATGATCATTTACTATTTTAGTGATTAGTTAAATTTGAAAGGCAGCTGTAGAGTAGAATGAGGACAGCTTTTAGCTAATATGAATTATAGTTTATATTTTTAATGATTGTTAAAAATAGCGGTCATTGGATTTATGTAATTATAGTGGCCCATGCCACAAATAAACTAAGGCTTTTGAATATCTCTGGGGGTTAAAAATATTTTTGGTGGGGTGGAGGTGGGATTTCAGTTATATAAGAACTACAAGTTGATTTTTTCTTATTACCTGGATTTTAATCATATTAATAAATAGATAACTAGATATATTCTAGAACCAGTCAGTGCCTGTTGGGGAACGAATGGGGGAGGGTTTACTCAGCAGTATTCTTCTTTAGTTTGGTCATGAAATGAGGACTGCTTTATGTAAATTGTTCTTTCTGGCGCCAGCTAGCTGTAACTGCAGTCTGGCTGTACTAGGGCAGCAAATAATATGTGTCATGGATTTTCTGTTTGGAATGTATAAGAATGCAGCCTTTTGGACTGAAAGAGCAGAGTTGATGCATTAGAATAGGAATACTGAGACCTGAACAATTGCCAGTGAATATGTGGAATAGTAAGAAGCTATAAGCCTTTTAAGTTTCTATTCTGCTTTTACAGATTCATGCCTATTGATACTATTGGGTAATATGTGGGAGGTACCTAACTGCACACAGTTGCTGCAAACCTAATAGTTGGCAGCATAGAAAGCCATACAAAAGAATTCTGATTCTAGGCATCTTCACTTGCAACAGTCCTTTGGAAGGTGTATGTTGAGTGTTCTGTGAGCTTCATTGACACGCTGTCTGATGTCTTCTGGCTTTTGTGGCTGATGGGATGTTTGCTGCACAAACTACATAACAGATGTGAACCACTGTTTGAAAGGAATTTTAATATGTAGCCAATCTACTGTATTCCTATTATTATTATTATTTTTAATGAATATGTACCAAAAGAGGAATTCAGGCTCAAAAAGGCTGATCTAGAAATCTGCATTAGCTTTTAATGCTTATACAGATGAACTGAGTAGCAGTGGTTAACAGAAGAGGAAATCTTTTTCACAGTATCAAGCTGCCCACAGGTAAGAGATTCAGGTCCTTTTTCTGTGATAACCCTTCTGCCTCTCCTCCCTCCTCAGGCCTTACATCTGTCTCTCACCTTTGGGAAGTTTTTCTTTGTTTTAGTTTTAGTAATACCAGGATTACTAGATTGTTTAATGTTAATTTTCAGGAGATTCTGAATGTCATATTTGGATTTGATTTTTAAAAAACTATTATTTTCACCTTCTCTAATTTTCCTCGGGTTCGAATTGAAATTAACAGTGGGTGTCATATGTGAACATTACTCATGCATACAATATATTCACATTACATAGAAATCAGTTTTAGGTCTCTCATCATTATAGTCCTGTTACTGTGTTCTCCGTTGTAGTGACACCAACTGGTACATACGGAGCGATGACATTTTGTAACCTTACTAAACTATAAAGTTTTAGTTTAAATGTACCCCTTTGACTTCATCAAAATCAGAATGCTTATGTTTTTACAAGGGGCTCATTGAC
>NW_020176571.1:10602103-10627363 GCF_003031525.2 Neophocaena asiaeorientalis asiaeorientalis
TCCCTTCCACCCTCATTGTTTCCATTTCCACATATTTAAATGTATCACCATTTTACGAAGTGAATTTAAGAATTTAAAACTAACATGAGTGTGTTAATTAGAAATTCCATTGAATCTAATATTTTATTTCTTAAGGTAGGTGAAAGGTACATAGGCATTTGTTATATTCTTTTTTTTGTATGTCTGAAAAATTGCATACAAAAAAATCTCATTGAAATAAAAAACTATATAAAATAAAGAATATATAATCGTTACTGTAAAGATATGAAGATTTATGTTTATAAAGAAATGCATACTGATATCAGTATGGCCAATGATAAAATATATTACTGATTGATCTAATAATAATTTTAGGGGGATGAGAGTGGGGAGGTGAGGAAGTTGGATGAAATGAAGGATGGTAGTTTAGAGGCTACCACTCTAGTGGTAGTTTAGAGAGGCTAGTTTAGAGAAGTGGAGGAAATGCATTAGATTAGGCAGTTCTCTGCCTTTGCCTTCTCTGGGAGTTAAATAGCAGGTTCTTTCTGCAAACTGAAAGTGTTAGTTTTAGGTGGGACTTCAGTTCTCTAGATTCTGAAAGGTAGCTCGTCATTTGTTACTACTGTGTAGTTGAGTACTTAAAAAAATCTAGAGGCCAGCTGTGATAGAAGGCACACTCATGTTTCAGGGGCATGAACTATTTCCTGTCGCCCTTTGACAATATTGCTTGGGATTTTTAAAATGATTGTTTTAATGTATGTTCTGTTGAAGTATAAAAGTGTATGTTTATGGGTGTATTTCCTCTAAGTAAACAAATTTACTAGGATTGGAGAAATGCTGATAGTAGAAATATAGCAATTTCGATTAATGTGCTTGAGGTTGGATGGAAGAATGAGGTTGGATGTGTTCTCCTGGTGTGGACAGCATGGTTGGGAAATACTTTCAGACTTTTCTTGAGCCATTGTTTAGGAGTATATTGGGCTGGGAAGATGGTGGAAATAGACTGACTGGTTTATATATATAGGTAAAGAGGCAAGGAGTTGTTAGACCAAAAAACAGAGGAGTTTATTGATTGGTATTAGAGTTGGGGGTCATGGAAGAGAAAGATGATGGAAAGTAAGACAGAGGAGTATTCTGTCTATAGAGAAATAAACCTAAAAGGAAGCAGGTAAGACAAAAAAATAAAGGCCATGAGCATAAAGATGTGTAATCTTTGAGACTGCTGAGGTTGGGTGTGCGTGATCCAAAAATCTGGGGGATAAAATTTGAATTTTTAGTTTTTGTGTTCCTCTTAGGCAACAAAATTTATTTAGCAAGCAGGGTAGACTTATGAAATCTTCAAAGTGAAATGGGCCTAAGTGATCTAGTAGTTCTAACATCACACTTTGCATGGGAGTCTACTGTTTGGTATTTCTGACAGGTAATTATCTAGTTTCTTCGTCAACCTTTCTAATGACAGAAGAGAGAGGCTCTGATTTCTTAAGGCAGTTCCTTCTTTTGCTGGATATCTGAAAAAAAATTAACATTTGCAGATTTTGAGACAAAATTGGCCTTTCATTGTTTTGTTCCTGCCCTCTACCTTGTGTCTGTCTCTTTCTCTGTGTATCTATCTTTTTTACATGACAGATCTGCACTATTTAAAGAAAGTCATTAAAATTCCCTTGTGTTTTCTAGGCTAAATATCCTGTTTTCTAACGTTTCCTCATACACTACATTGTTCTAGGTCCTTCTTTAGCCTGGTCATCCACTTGTTTATCCTGCTGTTCTTAAAAGTCTCTCTTTATCTGTGATGCTCATAAGTAAATGTATTACTAAAAAATATCCCTTTCCTCTGACTGTGTACTTCTGTTCTGCAGTTTAACTTTGCATTGACATTTTTGGCAGCCTCCTCCCACTGTTGAATTTTACTGAGTTTGCGGTAAGTTAAAATCCCTCAGTCTTTTTCATGTATTCCATTGATAACATTTAATATACTTAAATATTTGAACCAAGAGTATTACCTTATATTTGTAGTTATATTTTCTTCATGATTTCTAGTATTGTTTATTATGCTTTCTTTAGATTCTCCTTGCTATATTTTCCCCCTTTTAGTGGTCTTTTCAAAGAACTGGCTTTTGGTTTCATTGATTGCTTGCTGTTTTATTGAGTTTCCCGTGATAATTTTCCATTTTTATTGTAATTACTTGCTTTGGGTTTATAACTTTTACTAGCATTTTTGAGTTTGTGCTTTTTTATTAATACGTGCATTTAAGGTTTTCTCCAGAGTATCATTTTAGTTGAATTCCCTGGGTTGTATTTTGTTAATACTTTGTCGTTTTTATTATTTTTACCACTGATTTCCTCCTTAATCCAAAGTTGTTTTGTTTTTCTTTTTTTTTTAATTTATAAGGAGATAACTTGCCCTCTCATTTCATTATTATCTAAATGTATTATGTTATGGCCAGAGAATGTGGCCTTGTGGGAATTTTTTTGGGGGGGTGGTCTTGGAATTTATGATTTCCTTGTCACCACATGCACAGTCAATATTAATGTATGTTGGTTTTGTTCATAAAAAATTCATATTCTGGGTTTTTTGATATACAATTCTATTTATTTTTCTGTTTTTCTAGCATGTTAATTGAGAAATGCATTTTTAAATATTACTTTTGTTTTTATCTGTAGATTTTAGAAAAAGGTGTGTCTTTGTGGATTTATTAGTCTTTTCCTGAATTTTTAAAAACGTGTTTTTTCTTTATGTTATTCGAAGCGATATTATTTAGATACATCAAAGATAATGTTTCTAGTGGATCGTACCATTTATTAATTAGAAATATCTTTTTTGTCCCATTACTTGATCTTCAATTTGAACTTTTTTTTTAATATGTTACATATAGGCTTTATATGTATACTTAACTTTTTTTTTTGTATTTTTGGTTAGCATTTGCCTCATGTATCATTTTTCACCTCTTAGTTCTCAACGTTTTATGCTCTTTTAAGGTATGTCTCTTTTTTATAGCACATATTTGATGATATTTATATTTTAAAACCCAGCTTGAAACCTAAGTTATTTTTAGATGATAGTTTTTTTAATTTTTGTTCCATATTCCACAATCTCTAAGTCCATTAACTCCCATTTTGTAATTATCTTGGATTTTGATTCCAGAATATTTGTTTTAAAGATGGTGGGTCCTCAGTTATTTCGGTCTGCCCATGAGTTTTACTTGTTTTATGGAGCATTGCTGTTTCCCTTATCTGAGTTTCTTCCTAGGGCCTTTTGCTGTCTTGAGTCTGTAGTATATCTTTATATAATTATGTTAGCAATAATCTGTTTCCTCAGACTTTGCTCAGAAGTAATACCTTTAGTTTTTCTATCCTTGTTGATTTTCTGGCAATAGGATTCTAGGCTAAAAATAACTTTTCCCCTGAACTTTGAGGATATTGTTGTTTCTTTTAGCATTCAGTATTGCTGATGACAAGTCTGATGTCAGTTTAATTCTTATTCCTTTGTAGTTAAAAATGATTTTTTAAAAAACTCTAAGATATTAGTATTTATTCATATTGGTTTTCTGAAATCTTAACACAGTATGTCTGAGTGTTAAAAACTTTTTTTTTTCTTACTTTAATTTAGTCTATTTTGGTAATTAGTAGGCCTTTTCTATGGAAAACTTTTTTTTGGGAGGGGGAATCTGTGAATTTTTTTCTTCTCTCCTTTTTTTCTCAGTTCTTTTTTTCTATAAATCCTCTTTGGGGAAAGTTGTTGCTTCTGGGTGTATCCCCTATGCCTCCTTTCTTTCTGTTTTTCCTTTGTATAATCCTTACCCACCCCCCCACGCTGAATTTTTAATTGATTGTACTCATTTTTGTGTTTGAGTTTTCCTATTTTATGTTGGGTAGATGCTGACCCAAGTGATTGTGAAGGAGGTGGTACTTGCTGCTCATGGCATGTGCTGGGAATTTGTGTTTTGAATGGTAGCCTTCCTTCCCTGTCTCTTCTGGGTTTGTGTGGGTCACTACCCTTTCCACATTCATAAATGTCACTGCTGCCCTGGTTTAGCATTAGCATTAAAGAGATTGGGGGAAGTGGAATGAGCTTAACTGTTAAGGTAAAAATCACATGAATGTGTTTTCATTTTAAAATTGAAACTGATATAGCAAGTCTAAGTGAAAGTCTATATATTCTACTGTCTTCTCCCTAAGTGAACTGCTGTAACTAGTTTGGCATTTATCCTTCCAGACTTTGAAATATCACTTGAGATATTTCAGAGATTATATATTGAGATATATAAATGTTTAGAAGTATATTATTTTGCATTTTAAAACATAATTGCATAAAAACTGGAAACACTTATTGACTACTTATATGTCTGAGACATTTTTATGAGGACAGGCATTATAATAGTCTCAATTTCGTAGATGAGGATACTGAGGCAAGGAGAGAATAAGTATCTTGGACAGGTAACTTAACAAGGAAGTGATCATACCATATTCAAAGAGGTATATCTGGTTTCAGTGTTTGTACTGTTAAGTACTGTGAATTCTGTAGCTGCTTGTACACTTAATATTCATGCCTTTAAAAGAGATCTACCGCATTCTTTACTTTTCTTAGTGTTCTTTTTTTTTTTTTTTTTTTTTTTTTTTGGGACGTGAAAAAAAATTTTTTTTTTTTTTTTTTTTTTTTTTTTTTGTGGTACGTGGGCCTCTCACTGTTGTGGCCTCTCCCGCCGCGGAGCACAGGCTCCGGATGCGCAGGCCCAGCGGCCATGGCTCACGGGCCCAGCCACTCCGCGGCATGTAGGACCTTCCCGGACCGGGGCACGAACCTGTGTCCCCTGCGTCGGCAAGTGGACTCTAAACCACTGCGCCACCAGGGAAGCCCAGTGTTCTTTATTCTTTACTGTGGATGCTGAAGTTTTTTTTTTTTTTAACTATTAGCGATGGCTGTTAAATTTGATTGTTTGCTAGCACAGTGCAGCAGTAGGTATCCTGATACATTACCTTTTTAAAACATATTATTAGTGTATTTAAGATACATCTCAAAGTGTCTTTGGTGTGTCAAAGTGATGCACAGTTCCTGCTTATTTGCCCCTGAAAATAGTTATGACAGTGAAGTCTTCTACCAGCAGTGTATGGTGCTACTCATTGCTGTACATTATTGCTAACAATAAGTAATTGCCAATCTGACGTAAAAGAAAAAATGTATTTTCTCTTTGTTTTGTCTTTCCCTGATTATTTTGAAGTTGAACATTTTTTCTAACTTATTTTAATGAGTTACTTGTTTGATTCTTGTTTTACTTTTCTTTTGAATTTTTTGTCCTTTTTATTCACTAGTAGATGTTCTTTTTTATTCTGGGAACTAATTCCATACCACTACGCTATTTTTTTTTTTTTTAACTGGGAGCGGCTCCTCTACCACTGCGCTGTGCAGTAGACCCGCCTCCCAACCCCGGGCCGCGAGCCCCAGCTATTCGGTGGCGCAGCCTGGAGCTGGCCACCTGCAGCCCACCAGCACGTGCGAGGCACCCTGACTGAGTGCAGTGCCTGGTGTGCACGGAAGATCTGAAGATCGGCAGATCAGCACTCCCAGAAGACAGGGCGAGCAGAGGAGGGAAGGAAGGTCCAGCTGGGAAGGGCCGGAGTGCAACCCCACTATGTTTTTTATCTTTCGCGTATTTCTCAAAACGTGTGGTTACTTGTAGTACTTTTCTGTGCCTTTGATATTTTTCTACATTGAGTCATATACCCAACATAGTTCTAATATTTCACATATTTTCATAGCTTCACGAATCTTTTTCTTATATGTTAATGTTTCTAGATACCTTTTTTTCTTGCTGTTCTGAATTAAATGTTTTCTTCTTTATATCTTTTTTGTTTGAACTCTTACTGCTTTGGTCAGGATTTCTAGAACAATAAATGTGTGAATATAGTATTACACTTTTGTTTTTGCCTTTAGTGGAAATGCCTATGGTGTTTTACTACTAAATGTGAAGTTTCCTGTTGGTTTGAAGTAGCCACTGTCAGCTAAAGGAGCAGTCTTTATGTTCTTAATTTTCATTTTTATCAGTAAATGAGTCTTGAAATATATTCAGTGCCTTTTTAGGTTCTGTTGAAAAATGACAGTTAATTTTTAGGTTGTTAATACATTTCTGAATATGCTTAAGTTTTTAATTATTAGAAGTGTTTAAAATGGAAAAACAGTGCAGTTTGGGGTAGAACATTACTCATTTAGTATTTAACCAGGCCTACAGGGATAGAGTGCTTTGATGAGAATCTATAGTTTTTTGTCTCTGGGCCTTCAAGATCTAGCGTAGGAAGTCTCAGTCATTTTCCTACAGACTGGGGCTATTCTTTGCACAGTATATTATTGAGTCAGTTGTTATGCCATTAACAGTGAGGTGGCTAATCACATTTCTTCTGTTCTCCAGTAGAATAGCTTCAGACTCTTTATTCCAACATTTAAAAGATGATAAAAAATTTCCTAGAGAAATATAACAAATATTTGAAAATACCAAAATAAGGTCTTCGATTCTGAATTTGTGAACCCTTGAAAAGAGCTTGCATTTATCATTGTATTTCTTTGGGCTTTTTTTATCCCCCACCTCCTTTTTTCCCCCCTTTCTTTCCTTTCTTCTTTTTAAAATTCTGGAGGCTCTAGGCTCAGTTAAATGTTTTTATGTGGCAGCCAGCCAGATCTCCAGTAGCCCTGAACTCAGCGTGTTGCTGTTTCTAAGCAACTACTTGTGAAGTCTTGTGGATGTAACTAACTGAATTATAAATAGGGTTATGAGCAGAAGTGCAATTGAAATTGAGATTGGTAAGAAAGGCATACTCTTTTTTTCCCTCCCATTTAAATTTGAGTTATTCTTTATGCAGGGTCAGTTTTTAGAAATCTGGCTCATAAAACTTGGGTGTACTAACCCTATCAGGAAGACAGTAAGGGCTCTGTAGAGGTCTTATTTGTAATCACACATCTGAAAGCCTTTTTTTGATTATTAGGATTGAATAGTCTATACTGGAGAGATGGTAGTTAATGGAAAATAGAGTACTTCTCCTAAGTTTCATGGTCATTCATGTGGAAAGATGACCACACATAGTATTACTGCCTATATTTTTTTCCCACATTTATGTTAAAATCTACATGTTGTAACACTTAAATTTTGGCTATATTTTTATACTTTTAATCACATTGTTTCTTTAGTGTCTTAAAAATTGTCCTTTAATAGTGACCATGTAGACATTTGATAAATGCATGAATACACCAAGCTATCTTCGCCATTTCTCAGTAGAGCAGTGGACTTCAGAGTGGAATTTATTAAAATTTTATTTAAGAATCAAAATATAAGTATTCTCGCAGGTCTTCTAATTTGTTTTCCATTTATTCCAGATGGAAAACTTTAGACCTGAAGATTTTAAATGATTTGCCTAACCCAAATCTCTCCAATCTGTGTTTTTTCTGCATTATTCTCTTACCGATACAGATCTAACAGCTTTTTTTTTTTTTTTGCATTCATGTTTCATCAGTTTATACGAAGTTTAATTGTATTCTGTAATTTAAAGTAGAAACATACAACTGAATTCAGTAATAAGCACAACTAATATGAACTGATTTAGATGAGAGTAGAAGAACATGAGATCTCAGTATGTTTGTGGTTATCAATTGTATGTTCATAGAATGTGTGGAAAACATCAGCTCATTTGGTCTGATGGTTAAGAGGAGAGAAGCTAAGAGAGTTTCCAAAGTATAGTGTTTTTTGGTGAGATCTGCAGATTTTATTAGGTTCTGAAAGAGGAAACAAAGTGATAATCCTTGGTTTTGGGTAAAGGAACTCTGTATTTTCTTAAAATACATCACAAACTTTTGATAGTAGCTTCTGATAGCCCAACCTGTATTAACTTTTTAGGAACATTTGCCTGAAGCAAGTAGATTATATTCTCACGTATAGTTTGCCAGAAAGATTTCAGACTGGGAACGTAATTTTTCTTTTTTTGCTCCCTGGGGGGCGGGGGGTGCTGGTCCATTCTGAGTTGTATGCCCAGGAGAGATCTTGTTATCAAAAGCATAACTTTTTTTTTCTGAAATTCTAACTGAAGAAAGATACAGATTTGCAGATAAGATCAGCTCAAAAAGTTGTGGTAAATAGAATTTTAGTTAGAGCTGCAAAGGGATAACATACTAGCAATATTGCTTTGCTACAGAAGAGAAAAATTATAGGTACAAAGAAGAATTTGAGTTTCCTCTGGGATATGAAAGAAGATTAGGTTTCTTCTTTTAGTTTAGTTATATTTGTTATTAAAGTTAGACTTCTGTACCCATAGGCTAGGGCCACAAGAACATCTGGTTCTCAGCTGACATTTTAAATTCCTGTGGGTTGTTGGAGGGGAGGGTCTACAGATGGGGCAGAGAATGGAGAGATGGAGGGTGATGTTTCTGGAATGCATCTAAACTTGTCCAGGGCATTTTAGTTGCTGTACTAATTTTTAACACTAAGGTGCCATTGATTATTCAATCCCCCCAAAATTCCTATTGGTGTGTGATAAAATGTTTACTTTGAATAATATTCTGCAAACCTCATGCTTTTTCTGTTCTCTTGAAATGAAACTGGCTAGTGTAAGTAAAACTAAAAAGTATTATAACTGCTTTAAATAATACCTAAGAAAATATGAAGTGCTGAGATGTATATCTAAAGGGATATTTGACTTACATATCTGGAATTATAAAATACTTTTTCCCACTTTTTGTGCCTTGTTATCAAATTTTGACCCATTTGTTATATTCTCCCCACTAATTGTAACTCATAGGTTAATTCATACTGCTTTCCTTTGTGATGAGGATCATAGTTTATTTGTTCAAATAAGTAAACAAGATCTATGTACATATAGTATTTAAGTTATCTTAAAGATGTGAATACAGTTGTAGTTAGATCTGTATATCGAAGTCACGTGAATACAACGTTAAGAAAAGTGAAGACAATAAGCTGTTACTTTTCATTCAGACGAATGTTTAAAATAATAGTATTTATGTTTTTAAAAAGGCATGGTTAAAAAAAAAAAAGGCATGGTTAAGCTTAATTTTAAAATCTAGCTATCTTTAAATGTCTAGATTAAAAGGATATGCTACTCAATAGATTGCTCATTTGATGTTTCTTCATCCTTCACAGGAGCTCTTTTTGTTACTTAAAACTGTTCTGCGTTCTTATATGTTTTAGAGACATTGTTTCTAAGCTTTATTAAAATAAGTCCTTTACATGTAATTTTCATAATGAACTTTTTAAGACTTTCCTAGTATCAAATATATGAATTCATTTTTTGACCAAAGAAAACATTTTCAAGTTAATTTACTACATCACTAAAACATACTGATGGAGGGTTTGATGTAAGAAATGTATAGAACATGAAATTTGATAAATAGCATTTGTTTTAATATGGTTTGATTGTCTAACCAGCCTTTCATTTCAGCAGCTATAATTTAAATTTTTGGAATTGAAAAGTTCTTTTTCCTTTTCTCTTTACTTTCTTTTTATTTATTTATTTTTAAATTTGGTCATTCCTCAGTAGCCCATAATCTTCATAGTTATTACATTAGACTGCACATTGTTTGCCATCTTTAGGAATTAAAATTTATCCAAAGTAAATTTGTTACGTACAAGGAAACATGCATACTAAGCATACTTAGGTTGGAAAGTTAGAATGATGAAAAACATTCTTTTATTTGAGTGACAGAATAAGAAAAGTCAAGTGTTGTCAACTTTAATATTATCCCACAAATTGACAAAATTGAAAAACCAAAGATAGCAGTATTTTACAGATTATGTATTTACATGTTTAACTTTTACTTGACATATACAATAAGATGGTTTGTTTTCCTCACTGACAGGAATTGTTTTAGTTTGATTGAGGAAACAATTATTGAATGTCTACCATATGGAAGACACTACTGTATGTTGGAACAAGTTTGTGTCAAAAATAAATAAGGCATAATCCCCACCCTATTTAGAGATCTGCTCTGATAAATTATTTAATCTTTGTATTTTTAATACACAGTAAATAGTCTTTTACCCTTAAGTAAGATTCTCAAATGATTGCAGGGGAAAAGTGATAAGAAAAAATGCAGTGGTGTTCAGATTTGAGAGATTTTTAGAGGTTTAGAGATGTAAGAACTATGATTAAAGTGCTTAATTTTTCTCCTGACAAAAGAATGCTTAAATATACATGTACATGCACACACATATGTATATAAGTAAAATAATATGGATAATGGCATGTAACTTGAAAGTGGCCCATTAATTTAGCTTAGCATCCATTTTTCTTTAACTGCCACTTAGTAAGAAAAAGTTGCAAGTTTAATATTCTAGATGATTAAATGCAAGGTGCATCTTTTTTCCCCAAGAAAGTAAAGGGTTTTTGCTGGTGGTTTTGTTCTTTTAGTCACATCTATTCTGGGATTCATACTAGCATATTGTTTCTATTTTTAGGCTGTTGCCGGGCAGATTAAAAATTTCTCCCCTTATGATTGCCCAATTTCTAGCTTTCTGATTGGTTACATGAACCTGCTTTCTTTAGCCAACCACAGTGACTATGCAAATTGTATTTCAGTTTCTGTTGCAGTGAGAGAACTGATAAGATGGCTGCAGGGGTTTTCCTTTGGGGTATGTTTATTATTTTAGAGGATTTTCATCATTATGTAGTAATAAGCAAAAGTAGATTTCTTTCAAAACGGTATTTTAGTTTTTGAAATGTAAAATCAACTATCTAAACAAGATTTATGAGCCTTGAAAAATGTCTCTCATGTCAGATTAGATTAATTTTAATGGTGCTTTGTATTGCAGCCTGTCAGAGGCAGCATTTTGTGTAAGTAGGCATATGTTACTTTTTGTTAGTAAATAAGCATTCTGACTCCTCAAAGGAAGGTTGACCTTTGTATGTAAACCTGCTGTATTTGAACATGCCAGCATGTTAGTTTGCAATTCTGTCAGAAATATTCTAGATTACTACCTTTGCTTTATAAAGAATAATTTAGTTTTTTCGCTTAAGAATTATTTTTGATTTTAGTTGTATGTATATAGCCTATTATTCTTTTAGTCAGTATTTACTAAGTGTATACTATATGCCAGACACTGTGTAGCTCATAAATATTATTCCAGGTTACTTACTTTATTTTTTGTTCTTTTGTTAAATGACCTCTGAAGTACGTCATAATGATACCAGCATATTTTAAGATGTTTTCTGACGACGAAGCTTGGGCACTTAAAATGTATTAATCTTATACTAAATACATGATGAGATGTGCCAAAGTGTATCATTAAACATAGGTATTTCAGTCAATTTATACTAATTATTTCTTTTTTTAAAAAATTGAAGTATAGTTGACTTACAATTTTATATATTTCAGGTATAAAACATGATTCGATATTATATGTTACACACCAAAGTTATTAAAATATTATTGACTGTATTCTCTGTGCTGTGACATTACTTCCCTGTGACTTATTTATTTTATAACTTGTAGTTTGTACCTCTTGATCCCTTTCACCTGTTTTACCCATCCCCCCATTACCTCCTCTAATAATTATTTCTAGAAAGATACATGTAAAGTACTGGTAAATACAGTGGCAAGACACTTCATATTGAATAAAGACAGTATTAATAAAATGTGACAAAACTTTATGTAACTCCAGAAAGCTCAGTAAGTATACCTCATTTATAAATATTATCATTAATTACGTGTAAGGCCTTTTGATTATAGTGCCAGTTTATAATAAAAGGAAATGCTCCTGCTTCACTTAAGACTTCCTAGTCCTTTTGGTAAAGATGGTTAATTGCATTTTCCGTGTGTGGAAGACTTTATTCGTATATGTACCTGGAGTGTTCATTTGCACCGTGCTCGGTACTGTTTTTGTTGATAAAATTTGTTCTGTTCGTTTATCTCATATGAGTATCTCATGCCCATTATTACCATCCTGTGAGATAAACATCATAGAATTATGTCCCATTTAGGAAAGGGGAAAAAAGTAATTGGCTTATCTAAGATGAACACATGGAGAACAAGATTGCTGTTATTTTCTGTATATTGCCCTTTATCTCTAGTATAATTACATGTATACTTGTTGGCCTAGAAATGTAAATTCCCTAAAGTAGGAACCTGTACTCAGTTCTTTTGGTATAGTTGTTTTGTCCATCATGAAAGTGTGACTCAGTAAAAGTCATAGGTTAAAAATAAATGAAAAAATACTCAACTCTAGTTTGCTATTTAAAAAAAACAGGTTTATTGAGATGTAATTCACATACCATACAATTCACCCGTTTAAAGTATATAACTCAGTGGTTTTTGAAATATTCACACACTTGTGCAACCATCACCACAATTAATTTTAGAACATTTTTATTACATTATAAAGAAATCCTGTACGCTTTAGCAGCCATTCCTCATTTCTTCCCCAACCCTCAACCCTAGCCAAGGCTTTGCCTTGAATCAGTAGATCAGTTTCGAGAGTAGTGACATGTTAATATTAAGACTTTTGATTCAAGAGGTTAAGTTATCTTTCTGCTTATTTAGGTCTTCTTTAATTTCTTCAATGTTTTGTAGTTTTTCAGAGTATTAAGTTTTGTACATTTTATTAAATTTATTATTTTTGATGCTATTGTAAATGGAATTGTTTTCTTAATTTCATTCTTAAATTGTTCATTGCAAGTATATACAAATACAACAGATTTTTATTTTTTATTTTATTTTTTTTGTGGTACGCGGGCCTCTCACTTCTGTGGCCTCTCCCGTTGCGGAGCACAGGCTCCGGACGCGCAGGCTCAGCGGCCATGGCTCATGGGCCCAGCCGCTCCGCGGCATGTGGGATCTTCCTGGACCGGGGCACGAACCCGTGTCCCTTGCATCGGCAGGTGGACTCTCAACCACTGCGCCACCAGGGAAGCCCTACAACAGATTTTTTAATATCTTGATCTTATATCTTGCAACCTTCTAGACTCATTTACTGGTTCTAATACAATTTTTAGTGGATTCCTTAGGATTTTCTATGTACAGGATTTTATCATCTGCAAGTTGAGGTAGTTTCACTTTTTTGTTTTCAAGGTGCATGACCTTTATTTCGTTTTCTTGCCTAATTGTCCTGGCTAGAACCTCTAGTCAGTGCCAAATAGAAGTGGTATGAGCAGACATTTTGTCTTGTTTTTGATCTTAGGGTGAAGGCTTTCTGTCTTTCACTATCAAGTATGATGTTAGCTGTGGGTTTTTCTTAGATGCTCTGTATCAGATTGAGGAAACTCTGTGGTTTGTTGAGTGAGTTCTGTTGTTATTTGCTTGGATGACTTAATGAAAAGTTACTTTTAAAAAATACTTGAATGTTTAAGAACCTCTTGGTAATACTGTTGGAGCTAATATATGAACCAGTCTGCAGGGTGGTAAAATTGAGTGTGTACTGTCAGAACTCATTTACCGTGTGGATGGGCCTTAGCAATTATATTAAATGACTCTTCCATTTTCAAAGAGATAGAGAAGAAAATTGTGGCAAATACAGTATAGTTTATCGCTTTGCATTTTGAACGCTAGAACACTCCCTGGTTGCAAAATTTAAAGGATGAAATGCATAAGAAATGTTCATATGCAGTGGAGACAACTCCATGCTGAAATTGGGTGTTTGTTGACCTTACTAAGTTAATTATTATCTGTGTAATGAGATGAATGATAGCAGCATGGTTATTGATGTATTAATTCAGATGTAAAGTTGAATTTGTATAACTTGTCACTTAAATAAATGGGAAAAGAATATGCCTTGGTTTGGGGCCTGACATAATTACCCCTTGATAAATGTCAGTTCCTTTTATCCCTTTAAGGCGTGTTGTTTCATTAATGAAAAGGGGAATTTATAGAAAAAGTATAAGGTATGCCTGGGAATAATAAACATCAAATGCAGAGTATGCTTATCTTTGTGTTAAGGAGCTGGGGATGGGGAAGGAGGAGCGTGCTATCTGGTAGTGTTACACAGAGGGCTTTGTTTTTAATTTATCTGGATAATGTGTACACATGTGTTCATTATATCAGGCTTTATATCTTGCATGTTCACTGTATTTCATAATGAAAAATTAATTATAAAAGAGCATCAGTATAGCTAGACATTAGTAAAATAATACAAAATTTGAGCTAGAATCAAACTTAGCCACCATCTGGTCTAACCTCAGTTTTACAGTTGAGTGACGTGAAATCTAGAGAGTTTGGGTGATTTATCCTATGACAACTGTTATGGTAATGCTGGAACATGGAGTAGATTCAGTTTTGTTAGTTTAGAAATCTTTGTTGTGCTAAGCTTTTATAATTATGTATTTTTGAGGTGTGGTAGATTATATAGCTCACTGTTATTCTTGTTCTGGTAAGATTATATATCCCTGCCTTTTGCCATGTGACGTGAAGTCTTTCCCCATGAGAGCTTTTTTCTTCTCTACCCTCTTAATGTCTAACTTGGCTTTAGCCAATGGAATGTGAGTGAAAGTAGTGCTATGTCTAAGAAAGTAAGTACTATGTCTAAGAAAAAGCTTTAAAACCATTGTATACTGTATGGTTCTGTCATTGTGGATTTTCTCTCTGCCACAAGACCTAGAATTGCAGGGGGTGGGGGAACAGTTGCTGCTCCTTCAGCCTATGACTTAGAATGAAGAAGAATCTTAGTTATTAGCCAATGAAATTTTTTTTTCATACTGCATTATCACCTAGTGAAAGCTGACTGACACAGAAAGTAAGCTCTCCGTTCTTTCAACTTAGGTTGGGTCAATAAGGAAAGTAAAAGCTATTTCCCGGCATTTGAAGGATTTACATCTTTCAACTTGTCCTTAAATCATTCTGGGTGTTGTAATTCACCCAGGTAAAGTGTGAAAAATTTTGGACAAGTGGTTCTTAAATTCCTGAGGAAATAAAATACATGGCCTTCTGTAACTTTACTCATTGCTGGTGGGATTTGGTGAGTGAGATAAGCTAGTGGGTAGGGCTCTGATGGATAACTGGCTAATTTTCTCAGGGGGTGTAATTTGGTAAGTGTGTTCTAAAATTGCATTTGTTGGATCAGGTCAATTAATTTGACTTTGCCTGTATAACAGAATGATCCCCAGAATGCACTTGGAGAAGTGATTTTAAGGTATCTTGCATTTTTTCATGTAGACTACCTTAGAATTTCTCAAAAGATCAATATCAGTGAATGCAACAAGTTAGACAGTAGTGACCATTCTGGTTTGATGTGCATAACCAATATTGATTTGCTCCTGCTTTGTCCAAGGAATTGTTGGTAAAGCAAACTCCCTGTTTCCTAGGGGATATTCCATTACATATTTTTATATCATTAGCTTGATGACAGGCAGAAGGGGTTATTTGTTGTGTCAAATATTATGAACATTCAATACTTTACTGAATTTGTGAGTATTAGGTAAGGAACAGATTTCACCAATTAATGTTTTTTAAAGTGTGGTAGGATAGCTATTGACAGTGTTTTTATGCATGTGAGAGAAGAACCATAGCATAGTAGAAATGAAGAATTGTGAACTATAAGGGACTCTGGATCCTCAAGTAAATATTGCCAGTGCTTTGTGAGTGGCTGGGAGAGAGAAGTTTGGAAACAAGATGAAAATCTTTGTGGGATTTTTAACAGAAGTAGTGATTTTGTTTTACTACAGTTTTAGAAAAATAATTATTGACAGAGATGACAAGATATCCAGTATTTAAGAGAAAAATTTAGCAAGTCTCTATACTAAATTTGAGCAGATAAGTATCAAGAGGATGAATCACTGCACTAGCAGTTTCACCAGTCTTCATTAATGGGCAGTAAACATACGCAGACTATTAACATTTACCGTGCAACACACTGATTATTCTTTATGGTTTTATTGCCAGGACTATTGCAGAATTCTCAAGTAAAATTTAGGAGTGCAAAGTAAAATCACACAGTTCTCAACTGACAATGGGATTCTTAAAGAACTCAGTAGCAGAGCCTCTACAGAGGCTAGGAATCCTCAGCATAAAGTGATTCTTTAGGAGTAAGCCATTATTAGTCAAGCCTATTGACTAATATTTATTTAAGCCATTTAACAAACTCAGATCTGAATAAAAATTATTTTCAGCATCCCATTATTCAGAATAATGTTATACTAATGTCAGTTAACAGCATGAATTTAATTGGAGTAACTGTGTCAAAGATAGAAGTGTCAAGTCCACTTAAGTAGCTTTGCTTAACATTTTGCAAATTTTTGCTAAAGTTTTATTTTTAAATACACTTCATCAAGTATCCATACTTTGAGTTAACATAGTGTTTATGTGTGTGCGCGTGTTTTGACCCAACAGTCCTGGTACGTACTATTGTTTTGTTAGTTAAGGCAGTTCTTGGAAAGCAGTAGTATAGATCCTTGTTTATTTACTCAGAAAAACCCCACCATAGACCTGTTATTGAAGCAAAGAATCTGGGGGTATATTACGAATATGTGTCAATTTCATCATTCACCTTTAATTTCACACCGTTTGGATTCTTGGTAGAGCACTTGCCCTCATCTGCTTCCCTTGTTGCCGGGCAAGGTACGTGATGCTGATGTCTGATTGGTTTAGGCAACTACGGCTTTGAGCCAATCAGACAGTGAATTTCAGTTCTCTCACAGGACTGAAGCATTCAAGCAGCTGCTGATTTATTTTTCCTATGGGGAGACTATATAAACTAAGAGTATGGCTGCAGCAAGCTCCCTCTTGGGTGTGTTTGAAAAATTACAGGGTTTATCTGTAATTGAAGGAGAAAAACATGACGTTTATTTAAAAAACTTGTTTATTACTAAGAAAATTTTATAGGTAGTAAATTTGAGAAAAAAAATTCTGATGACAGATTTCCTATTTTTATTTTATAATTTTACATTTAAAGGACTGTAGAATGATGTAATATAGGAAAAATTTGCCTTTAGTTTACATGAGTATTTACTATGTAATATACACATTTGCTTTATTTCTTCAAAAGGGGAGAGCTCATAACCTTTTTGTAACCTGCTGCCAAGGGCAGTTAAGGAGAAAATAATGTAGTAATTGTACTTACAACACTTAATACAGGTTATCAAGATTCACATTTTAATTTCATTAGATGAATCAAACTAAATCAGTTCAGTGCAGTAGACAACAAAACACTTTATAATGCTATCCATAGTAAACCTTTTTTGGGTCCAGAACACAATTAATTTTTGGAATTGGAAATCTGTAACAATAGAGGTAGGTGAGTGTGAAAATAATCTTGTTAGTTGTTTGGATTTAAGGTTTTGCTGGATTTTTAGTATAAATGTTTTATAAACATTAAGGACTATGGAATTTTAAAAAGAAATTTACATTTGAATTTTGCAGATTCTAACCCATTGTGTAGAAAAGTATGTTCGTGTTATGCATTGTCCATGTTTGACTGATTCCCCAGGTGGGGAATGGATTTATATTTCTGGAAACATTCTTTAAATGAAAATAAATAAGATTTATACCTTTTATCTTATTTTAATTTATTTATATGATATATTTAATGTATATTATGCACTTAGAATTCTTTGCAATTATGTTCTAGATTACTTTTATCAGACAAAGAACCTCTCTGAAGTGTTGTGAATCCAGGTTTTAACTATGTTTTTCTGACCTTATTGTCTGTCTCCTGTTGCTGGGCAGGAATCAGAATGCTGGCTACTGATTGGCTGAGTGTGTGACCAGCTCTTGAATAGCCACTTAAATTCTTGAGCGTTTTGAGCAGGCAGACTAGGCTAAGACATTGCAGCTTTTGGTAATACTTCTCTTTGTTGTTTCATAGCTATAATCTCTTTGCTAGAAAGAAGAGTGTGAAGGGAGTGGGTGGAGGGGGATGAAGCAGAGAAGAAAATAATGGTTTCACTTAAAGAAGAAGAGGCTCATTGGGCTTTACTTAAAAATAATTTACACAAATTTCAAAAAAAAAATTCCAAGCCATAGAGACTTATTTGCAGATAACACATCCTTCTTGGTTATTTAAATGTAAATTCCTTAAGTAAAGGTGAAATCCTTGTTAATGCTGTAGAAAAAGATTCTTTTTTTTTTTTATAGTGATAGTATTTCCCTAGAGTTCTTGAATCTGAATATGTAGAGTAAGGACCTAAAAGCACTTTTTTCTTACTGTCTTTCTCATGAAAAAATGTTTTCAGGAGAAAGTAGTTCATCACGTTTTACACATTTACTTCTAGATATGGCAGACATTTTCTGCTGTAAAATATAAATGCTTTTTCCTGTGAAAATAAATTACAGTCTTGTGAGAGCTTCATGATTCTAGTGTTGCCACCTAAAAAAGTAGTATTTCTTTTGTCAAATAGTTTTGTGAATGGCGTCTCAGTTCCAGATGATAGTATTTAAAATGATCTTTAGAAATGTTTTGTTCCGGTAGTACAGTCATGGAGACTTGTTTTCAGGTAAACACACCCTTCTCTAATGTGTGTCTTTCTTAAATATACATTGCTCATGCAAAATAGATTTTTAAAAACTTAACTGCTGATTGGTTTGCATAGATATGGCTGAACTAGTTTGAACTGGTTGTTCATGCTACGGTTGTTCATGCTACTTCCTTATTGCTTTGTCTGTTATTCATTATACTTAGAACCCATAAAAAATCTTGTAAATGGCTGTAGTGTGCACCCTTGTGGGTATAGGTGGTAGTTATTCTGTAATTCTTTGTATAGGTAGTCCTTTAGTGTACTGAATTGAATGGCAGTTTTGTTGATAAAACCAGCTTGCTTCGATAACATTTATTTTTATTAAATGTTACTTGGTGGTGGCTATTAACATTGAACGTGGTGTTTGCGTGTTGGATTTTCTAATTCATATACAAAAAATCCCAGAAGTATTTAAGAGAAATTTGTTTCAGATTCTCTAGTTTATGCCTAAAGCCATTGTGAATATACATAGACAATTATGATAATAACATTTATTGAGTGCTTACTACCTTCTAGGTGCTTAATGTATAGAATCTCATTTAATCATTATTACAACCTCTGTGTCAGGTACTGATATTCCCTTTTTAAGGTGGCTGAAACTAAACATTGAAAGGCTAGGTAACTTGTCGTCTGTCACATAGTATATCGGAGAGCTAGAATTCAAATCCATGTTTCTGTTTGCAGAGTTCGTGTTCTTAATGGGATTACTAAAAATTATGAAAATATACTTTTTTTAAAAAAGAGGAGTGTTTGCTTTTACTGCGACTGGCAATAACTGCCACTTATGCATAATGGTTGAGAAATGTGGCTGTTATGAGGTCAAAGTTCAAAAGAATTGCAGTTCAGTATTTGAAAATATTTAAAGGGTAACCATACTCCTTGTACTGTAAATTTAATCCTTTTGTATGTTTGGAGTCAGCAAGGAAAAGTGACTAAAAAATTTGCATTTTATCTTTGCAGAAAATTTTTCAGTTAGTGTGAGTTTCAAATGGATGGTAGATGGGAAAAATTTTGAAGTTTAAATTTTAGCTGCAGTTAATAACCCTTAAAATAGTGCCTATGATAATTTTGCGTTGACGTTTCTTCTCAATTTTAAGGTAATTTCTGTAAATTGTTTCACTCAGCTCCATAATTTAAATTAAAAACCTAGAAAGACCAAGAAATATAAGTAATTGGCTTAAAGTAAGAGAATGAATGCAGATTTTATGCCACAGTCTAGAAGTACTGTGACAAAATGGTTGGTTCTCGGGCTTTATTGGCCTCCAGCAAATAGGCTGGGCCATAGTTTTTTGCCTTTCAGCTAGAGGAACAGTGGAACACCAAGAACACACCTGTAATTGAACAAGTTGGGTTTATTATTTGTTGCAGTGAGAGAGAATGTTCACCATGGGGAAACAGCGAGGCATATCAGTAGGAGGATGTTAGAAAAAAACCTGGTAAAAGATTCAGTTATAGTATAGTTGGGGTTTTGGGGGTGGGGGTTGAGGCAGTAGAGCCTTACTCTGTATTAGGTGCTATCAGAAAGCAGGGGCAATTCTATGCTTGTGTATCTCAGCAACTGTTATCTATAGGGAGGACAAACTACAGCGAGGATAAAGCTGCAATTGATAAAAAAGTGAGAGATGTCAGAGAGGGAGATGTTTAGTATTTTACGGGATGCTGGGTTGCACAGTGACGTTGTCTAATTTGAATGGTGAAGTCGCTTTATGTCCAACATGCTTTAGCTATAAGCATCAAATCAGTTTATAACAACACTGAGCTTTGAGCCTTAGATAAGTTCCCAGACTTCCGAGGCTGCTTTTTTCCCTGCTCCAACCAAAGCAAGTATATCCTAACATCATTCCTACTGGTAATGGTGATATTAAGTGAATATCCAATGTAAAATTAATATTCTTGATTCTGTATATCTTAGTCCTTACAGGACGTTTGTTTTATTCCACTATAGACTGGGAACATTGTCTTTCTCTAGGACCAAGTCTTTTGTTTGCCTTACTGCACTGACCAGATGTTAACACAGAAACAATGATAGAGAGTATCCTTATCTTAGTTCTGATCTTATTTTACCATTAAGTATGATATCTGCAGTTTTCTGTGTAGATAATCTTATTAGATTTGCGTTATTTCCTTCTGTTAGATTTCTGAGAGTTTAACTATGAGTCAGTGTTGAATTTTGTCAAATGAATGAATATTATGTGTCTGTTGAGGTGATCTGTTGTTTATTTTCATCCTATATTCTGTTTTTGTGGTAAATCACACTGCTTGAAAAAAATGTTTTTTCTTAAATAACAGAAATGTATTGTCTTACATTTCTGGAAGTTAGAAGTCTGAAATCAAGGTGTTGACAGGGCCATGCCCCCACTGAGAAGCTAAGGAAGGGTCTGTTCCACACCTCTCTCCCAGCTGTGGCTTGTGGCTAACTCCATTTTTCACACAGCGTTCTCCCGTGTGTGTGTGTGTGTGTGTGTGTGTGTGTGTGTGTGTGTGTGTCCAGATTTTCCCCTTTTTATAAGGCCACTGATCATGCAGAATTAGGGCCCACCCTAATAACTTGATTATCTCTGCAAAGACCCTATTCAAATAAGGTCACAATTTGAGGAATTAGGGCTTAGGGCTCTAATGTATTTTTATCAAGTGGACATCTTGGTTGGGCCTATAATATTAAGCTATAATGCTTCGTGTCTCACTCGTAAATCTATGTTGCTTAATTTTTTAATATGAAATTGACCTTGTATTTTTTTTAATGAGCTTCACATGGTCATAGTGTATTACCTTTTAAAGAAACATACTTTTAAGTAACTCACAGATGAAAGAAGAAATCACAATGGAAATTAGGAAATATTTTAATAGAATAACAATGAAAAATATGACACATTAAAATGTAAGATGCAGCTAAAACAGCACTTAGAGGGAAATTTATAGCTTTACATGCATACACTTACAAAAAAAGGGAAAGATTAAAAATGAATGATTAATGTTTAGCATGTTGAGGACCTGCCAGACTGTTTTCCCAAAGCAGTTGCACCATTTTACAATCCCATTGCCATTGCAGGAGAGTTTCAATTTGCCCACATTCTTGCCAACATTCATTATTTTCTTTGATATAGCCATCCTGGTGTGTGTGAGCTGTTGTCTCATTTTGGTTTTGATTTACATTTCTCTGGTGACTAAATGATGTTAAGCATCTTTTCATGTTTCTTGCTTATTGGCTATTTGTGTATCTTTTTTTTTTTTTTTTTTTTTTTTTTTTTTTGTGTATCTTTTAGAGAAATGTCTGTTCAAGTCCTTTGCCCATTTTTAAATTGGTTTTTTTGTTGTTACTTTTCAACTGCAACAATATTTTATATTCTATATTTTCCAGATGCAAGTCTCTTATCAGATACATTATTTGCAAATGTATGATTTGTAAATACAGTTGACCCTTGAAAAATGTGGGGGTTAAGGGGGGGCCGACCTTCCACACAGTTGAAAATCCTCGTATAACTTTATAGTTGTCCCTTGGCATCCACAGATTAAACCAACTGTGGTTCAGGTAGTACTGTAGTATGTATTTATTGAAAAAATTCCAAGTTTAAGAGGACCCATGAAGTTCAAACCTCTGTTGTTCAAGGGTTGACTGTATTTCCTTCTATTGTGTCTTTTCACTTTCTTGATAGTAATCTCTTATTAATGTGTTTACAGTTGTTAATTTAGATATTCCTGGTTGCAAATGTAATCTTTCCTTATGTTCCTTAATTCTCCCTTCTTTTTTTCCCCTTATCTCTATACCTCTCTCCAATTCCCCTACCGCTTTCATTCTCTTATAATTTTATCTTTCCTTTGACAGCTACTTTTTTACTTCATGTATTTTTTTTAATGCTATCTCCTCCGGACTCTGTGAATCCATTAGCTTACTGAGAATGAAAACTAGAAATTAGTCACTTTTTTCCTAATACTGCCTAGTAATTGATCTCCTGTGAACTGTATCTGCTATCAATTTTATATTATATAAATTCAGTAAATGTGAAAATTAACACACAGCAAGGATCATTATGCTTTCTATATGTAATTATTTCAAAATTACATAAAGGGCTGCTTGCTTATAAGATCAGTTTGCAGTACGTCTGTAATTAGGTGGCTTCGGTTTCAATTGTTAAACTTTCTCTTTCTCTTTTTACAGATTCAAAATGGATAGTATAGAAGAACCTCAGAAAAAAGTCTTTAAGGCTCGAAAAACAATGCGAGTGAGTGATCGTCAACAACTTGAAGCAGTGTACAAGGTCAAAGAAGAACTGTTGAAAACTGATGTCAAGCTGTTAAATGGCAACCATGAAAATGGAGACTTGGACCCAACCTCGCCTTTGGAAAATATGGATTATATTAGTGACAAGGACGAGGTGAATGGCATTGAAGAGCTTTGTTTTGACCCCGAAAAAAGTAAATCAGAATGGAAAGAAACACCGTCTACCTTAAACGTTAATGTAAAAAACAAGCAGGATGATGATTTAAAGTGTGAACCTGTGTCTTCTAATAATATAACTCCTGAACTAGCCTCTAAACTGACTGCTGAACCATCTTCCGCTGACACAGCCTCTGGTGCACTAGCTGCTAGAGGTCTGGTATCTGGAGATTCTGCCTCTGGAGACTTGGCCTCTGAAGCAGTAACGTCTGGTGATCCCACCTCTGGTGATCCTGCTTCTGTTGATCCTGTCTCCGGTGATCTTGCCTCTGGTGAACTGGTCTCCAGTGAAATGGTCTCCAGTGAACCGGTCTCCAGTGAGCCAGTCTCTGATGAACTGGTCTCCAATGAACCAGTCCCTGTTGAGCCAGTCCCTGGTGAATCGGTCTCCACTGAACTGGTCTCCAGTGGTTCAGCATCTGATGATCCAGCCTCTGGTGATCATGCTTTTGAATCACTGGCCTCTGATGATCCAGGCTCTGGTGATCTGGCTTCTGGTGATCCAACTTCTGGTGATCCGGCCTCTGGTGATCCAGCCTCCGATGAACCAATTTCTGATGAACCAACTTCTGAGTCAGTCTTTGATCCCACCTTTGAACCAAATTCTGTACCAGTTTGTGAACCAGTTCCTGAAACTGATAGTACAGAGCCTAGTAGCAATAAAGGTGATGATTTTCTTGAAAAAAATGGAGGTGATGAGAAGTTAGATCAAATTTTCCCATTTGATGAGAAAAATAAAGCTGATAGTAATGTTGATGTTGATGCAGAAGCTCTAGAAACAGATGATACAATTATTTGTTCAGATGTGTCTCCTGAAAAGAAGATAGAAGAAGATGCTATCACAGAATCTGCTCTTGGAGAGGAAGCTATATCTAGCAGTATTGAGATTGACCAAAGTGAAAAGACTGAAGAAGAAAATTCTGCAGACCTTGCAGAAACCATTAGTGAAAATGTTATAAAAGATGACAAAAATGAGAATGTCTTAGAAAATACAGATTCTATGGAGACAGATGAAATCATTCCTATTTTGGAAAAGCTTGCACCTGCTGAAGATGAACTTACTTGCTTTTCTAAAGCTTCTCTCCTTCCAATTGATGAGACAAATCCAGATTTGGAAGAAAAGATGGAAGGTTCTTTTGGTTCACCATCTAAACAAGAAAGTAGTGAGAGTTTGCCAAAAGAAGCCTTTTTGGTCCTCTCTGATGAAGAGGATATTTCGGGTGAAAAGGATGAGTCTGAAGTTGTATCACAAAATGAGACATGCTCTCCAGGTTAGCATATTATTTAAATTCTAAAGATTTTGATTAGCTTTGATAAACTGCTTAGTAAAACATTCTCTTAAAGTTTAAATTTCTTTTAGTTACAGAGAAAGTTGAGAATGATGGTGACTAGAATGATCTCTTAACTTCATAGGTTCTTAACTTCACAGAATTTAGAATTATAGAGAACCACTCTGAGAGCAGCATTGTGTGAAGTGCTGAGGAGGGAGATAAAATAAGTAGAAAATTTTGCACTTGCCCATAAGGGACTTATAGACTGGGAATAGAGATAAGATGGACCAGTTTAACACCATGATATAACAATTTCCAGTACATAATTGATCAAAATCCTAGCAATTGTTCATGCTATCACTCAGCAACCAAATAACTCTGAATCTAAAAGCCTACTAGTTTAATTTATTTGCTTCAAGTGTAACAAATTCCATTTTACAATTAATTTTCCAGTTGAAATCTGATTCTTTTAATATTCTTTGTCCAGGGAATAGCACCACCATTGCTGGAAGCCAAAAACCTAGAGGTCTAATTATATGTTTGATAAAGACTTTATCCATTTGCTTCCTAAGCCTTCTTGATTCTACCTAACGTACTCCCCTCATTTTCTGAATGATCTCTCAATAACTTAAATCTCTTTTATTTGATTGTGTTCCTCTCTTTCATTAGATCACTATTATTGGTTGGCCAAAAAGTTAGTTTGGTTAGTGAATACACTGTTCAATAAAATTCTTGGTGAAAATGAAAAATTTGTCCTTTATTTTTAGTTAGAATTGAACAAACTTTTTGGCCAACCCAATACTTTTAGGGTAATTTCAAACTCCTTATATAAAAGCTATATAAACTTCATGATTTGGTCAATGCCTGTCTTTTCCATCTCTTTTATTATTACTAGAGAAAAAAGAGCGAATGAGAAAAATCCTACTTTGCTTTCATGGCCAAACTCAAACATGTGTGAAACTGTTTGAAACTTTGTGAAACTTTCTCAGTTACTTTCAGACTGGTGTGAATACCTTTATGTTCCCATCGTGTCACATTCTCTTAGCCTTAGAGCCCTGTGAGTGGAGTGACCTTGTAATAAGAAAAACAACATCTGGTTTTTAGTTTGTTCAAAGAAAAAAAAAAGCCTAGAAGACACAGAGAATT
>NW_020176571.1:10627432-10759119 GCF_003031525.2 Neophocaena asiaeorientalis asiaeorientalis
TACAATTGGAGATAGAAACTTTTTCTTATTAAAAAATGACTTCATTTCCAAAGAGCATTCATTCATTTATTAAACCTGTATATATAGAAAGGCCAAGCTCTTCTTGGCTTGGGGATTTAAAGATAAAGTTCATTACTTGCCCTGAGGATTCTGACAAGAATTAAATTGCAAGCCATTAAATACATGGTTGTGAATACAGTAGTAATGTTAAATTGGTATGCTGGGAGTTTAGAGGAGAGTAACTTTGAGAATATAGATGTTTTCAGGGAAGCACTTTCCTTTCACTCTCTGTGTAACATAGGGTTTTAAGGAAGATAATCCCTCTTAATTGCAGCTCCATACTACTTGCTCAGGCCCCAAATCTTGGAGCCATTCTTATTTTTTTCATTCATATCCAATCTGTCAGGAAATCCTGTTGGTGCTACTTTCAGAATAGATCTAGAATGCAGTCTCTTCATACCATCTTCACTGCTATCACCCCTGCTTTGAGCCATCATAATCAGGCCAAAAAAATGCTTGGGTCACAGTTAGTGCTCAGTAAATGTTTGTAGAACTAATTAATTGGTAATAGAAGGATGTTATGGAGGACCTTGCTTACAATGCTAAAACATACTAACACCGGGGAGCCATTGAATGATTTCAAGCAGAGAAGAATGACACGATGAAATTTACATTTTGGAAAGATAATAAATAACAATTTTTAAGGACAACTTCACTCATTTTTCAGTAAGAATATAGAGAGTAATATTGGGGTAAGTCCTTAAAATCTTTTGGTAGTGTGTATAAGAAAGTCATGGCAAATTGAAGCTTAATTATTTAATGAGTTTATACATTTTACCTTTATGTCAGAATCTTGGAGATTGGAGACCATCCCTCCCACCCAGTGGTTAAATGCAGAAAGATGAATATTAAGCCATCCCTACTGTATACTTTGAAAATTCAGGGTTCGGTTTATTTTTGGTTACTTTTAGACTTTTATTTGATTGTATGCTGTTAGAGTAGGTTTAGTGATAGATTTAATTTCTTAGCTGGTAACTGAACTTTTATTTTCTGTCCCCTGACCCAAAGGAGATTTTGTGTATTGTAAGTTGAAGTATGGTTTCTTCAACGGTTCTCTGTTCTGTTTATATGGTAGTAGAATCTGTTACATGTCATATTTGCTGTTGTTCATCTGTTGAAGTATTACTTTCTTCAGATTCTTTATTCTTGACTAATTTTTAATGTTTTCAGAACACAGGATTATAAGTCTGGCTTTTCCCTCTAAGTACTAACATTTATGTGCTGCACTAGTAGGAAAACATAAACCTCTATTATTTCAGACACTTTAGCAAATTTGTCTTAAATATAGCAGTTATGGATATGAGCAGCAGCAAAAAATAATGAAAGATATCTGAAAACAAATGGAAAAGCGATTTCAGGTTTACAAAGATAGATGAAAGACCTAAAAACCTATTGCAGATATTCCTTAGTAGGCCTGAGGACGCTGTCATATGGTTGCTTAATACTGTATAATGCCAGATACTCATTAAGTGTTTGCAATCATAGTCTGTTTAAGAAGTCTAGGAAAATAAAAGTTTCTCTTTGGGAACATTCAAACAACACCAGAGGAGGTACACGTATTAGTTACCTTCCATGTATTCTCCATACCATATACTCTCCTCTACTACTGTTCCATCTTTCCTCTCTTTCAGTGCCATTCTTCAAGTTATGTTAACAAAGCTAGCACAGTTTCATCTCCTCCTGTTTGCTCTTTAACTTAATTGAATTGTGATTTACACATTCCCAGCCTCTTTCCTAATTATTCTCAGTGGAGTGACATTGATGCTCATGTTGTTAAATCCAGGGGCATCCTTTATTTGTCTTTATTCTCTCATATTTAGATGACCTCTTAATAACAATTCCTCCCTCTTGAGATTCTCCTTAGCTTTCAGGCTACCGCATTCTCTATTTTCTTTCCTTTTGGCCCTTCTCATTTTGTTTCTTATGTAGAGATGAGAGGGAGAGCTCTTTTCTACTCGGCTTTTTAAATTTTTTAAACATTGTTTTTTCTTAATATTTTTGAGGAGAAAAATCTGTTTCAAAGTAAATAAGATTTTACCCTAAGCTCTGACATAATTTCCTTCCAAATATTATTTCAGATTTTAAAAATATCTGGTTGTTTTTCCCTTTCATTGGATCCTTAAGATAAATGAGATGAACGTAAATGCTAATGAGGATAATTGCATGGGAATAGAATTTAAGGTTTCTGTCTAATTTTGCTTTAGGTCAATAGTGGTAGAATTGCCATGGTTTACATACTTAAAATTTATTGATATTTTGTTTTCACTATTTAATGTGTTCAGCTAAAATTCTTTATTATCTCAGCCTATTTATATTCAACTGTGTCTTACGTACTTGGATTTTCTATATGGAATCTTGTATTCCTGTACATTGTTGTAGAAGTTGCAGATTTTTCTTTTCAGAGTTGAGTGAGATCAAAGATGAAGCAAGTTTTGGAAAGGGGAGTGTGGGAGGAAGATCACTTTCAACTGACGATTGTTGCCTGAGTTAGATATATGTCTGGATTTTAGAGCAGAGGCTTAGACTGTCTAGAAAAAATTAGGGGTAGATACCATATAGACATTAGTCGAAGTTGAGTGACGAGGTGAAATCACCTCAAAGTGAGTATAATTCAGTGAGAGGAGATCCGAGAACTGAGGTCTTTGGCAGTCCTGTATTTAGAGGTTGAAGATATGAGGAAGAACCAGCAAAGGAGACCAAGAAAAATCTTCAGCTAGAAAGAAAATTAGGAGATTTTGTTGTCTTAGAAGTCAAGTAAAGAATGTTTTGAGGAGGAAGGAGTAACTCTATTTGTGTATCAAATGCAGCTGTTTGTTCAGTTAAGATGGAAGAGAAATATTTAATGACCTGGAGATCATTTATGACCTTTACAGGGGGCACTGCAGTTGAAAGCCTAGTTGATAATTGAGTTTCAGAGAGAAGGGGAGGAGAAGAATTGGAGATAATAAAATGTAAATTACCCCCCAAATTTTGCTTTAAAAGGGAGCACAGAAACTTACTGTGGAAGATACTATTTAGAGATTTGTATTAGTTAAATAAAGCTTTTAAACATTTTCTGGAAAAGTCACATTGCCAGTAATGCCACATTTAATTCTGATTCCTCTTGTGAGGCTGAGAATCTTACATTTGTATTCCTTATCTATAAATTGCTTGTTCCTCTTCTTTGCCCATTTTTTCTGATGGATATATTGTCTTCAGTTAGTCTGTAGGAATATTTTGTTTTAAGTATTCTCGTAGAGCCATTAATCTAAGACAGGGGATTGGCAAACTGTGACCAATAGGCCTTAACTGTTTTTGGTCAATAAAGGTTTGTTGGAACATAGCCACATCTATTTGTTTACATATTACATATTGTTTATCATCAATTCCCACCATAAGGACAGAATTGAGTAGTGTGTCAGAGACCATAGAGCCTACAAGATGGAAAATACTTCGTTTTGGCCATTTACAGAAAATGTTCGCCAACCCCTGATCCAGGGCAACGGTTTTGTCCGTATTTTCTTGGAATAAAGTTCTATGTAATTCTGAAAATGGGAAACCAACCCCTAATGTAAGTTCTGTTTTCTAATCCTCTACAATACAGTTTTTCCACCTTCATTTAATGAATTTTATTAAAGATAGCAGTCATTAGAAAGATATTAAATATCTACTTTGTCTCAGCTCTTCCCCAAAGTTTTTAGGGTTACCAAAATTACAAGGTTTGGTACCTGCTCTTAAGGAGCTTACTGTCTAGTCTGGTTGAAAGGAAAGAATACCACAGATAGAACGGTTTGTGAATGTATGCCAACATATGAGGCTATACTCAAGATGGTAGGAATTATAGCAGAAACTGTGAATGAAGACAGATTCTAAAAAAGACAGTCTTAACCCAAGTATTTGGATGAGTTTTAGGAGTCCCAGAAACTACTTGAAATTATATATATATATAAAAACACTGTGTACCTGAGCCTCTGATTATTATTCTGAGTTGATGGAGGTTCACTTAGATTCTCTACAGGCTTTGTGAACAACAACCAAAAAAAATTAAAGAAATATAGGGCCTTACTCCCTTCTGTAGACTCTGTTAGTACCATTTTTTAAAATCCCAACTTCTTTATTATATAAAACTCGAGCCTAAATTTTAATTCTGTTTGTCTATTTCAAACTCCTAATAAGTGTTTTAAGTATTGAGAATCCAGTCATATCTTCTAAACATACCTGGAAAATGGGAATTTGATGATAAAAGGAGTTGTTTGAATAAAATGAAGGAATTGGGAGCTAAGCTTGACATGTCTGTGGGCGGAGAGGGATCTAACATATGCATAAAAGAGCAGACCAAACCAGGCCAGTTTGCTTTGCTGTTTTCTGATCTGGCTTGAAGTAACCCTGATTGGAGCCAGGGCTAATTTTGTTCTTTGGGTGGAAGGATGGTTTGCTAAATAAAGACTAAGTAAACCTTCATCTTAAGCAACCCAATTTCTCTGTGTTTCTGGAAACTAGGAAACTATAGGAGTCACCATCCTCAGTATTAAAGGCAGGAAAACTTGGAAAAGTATATATAGGAAAAAATGCTATGTAATGAGTGTGCAGTCTACAGGGGAGCAAAACAAGCTTTCATTTCATTGAACTGGTGTTGAGGGATGAGATCTTAAAAAAATTTCTTAATGAGCATAGGGTGGTAAATGGAAAGTTAATTTTTAAATATTCATTTATGTTAAAGTTTAAAAATAGTCTCAGTAATCTCTGTATGTACTGTGTAAACGTCCTTCTTTTGTATTACTGTGTTCACGTTTTACAGCTTTATTGTTTATCTTAATGTGAAAAACATTGTAATAGGTTCATCAATGATCCTAGTCTCTGCCTATTTTCACCTAAAAATTCTTTTAAGTTTTTTTAACCTTGGCTTCTACCATCAGGGCTGTTGAAATTAAAACCCTGGTGTTTGGAGCAGAGATGCCATATCAAAATCTTTATATAGTTCTATATACCCATGATTATTTATTTAATTGTGGTTGTAGAATATGATGAAATACGGCATGCTTTATTGAAGCTGCAGGGGAGCCACTTGCAGGGATGTAAGGGGGAAAAATAGAAACCCAAACATGTTAGTGACTTGTTCTTCTCCCCTAAATGATTAAGTTAGTTGAGGAGCTATAGTTTGATTGACCAAAGACCATTTACGGTGCCTCTGGGATTTTATTTGTTGTAACAATGCAACTGTATGGCTATTTTTAGCAATATTTTTTGGTAACACCCTTTAGTTAGATTTTATGTGCCTTTTGTGAAAATTACTTAACCTTTCTGAACGTTACTTTCCTCATCTATATATATGATGGCAAAAATACTGTTTATAATGTAGGATTTTTTGGGGGATATGAACTAATAAATGGCAAGCACCGAGCTAAGTTAGTTGTTGGCACTGGTATCAAAGTAGCTATTACTTTTAAGTAAAACTTTTATTATCTTTAGGATAGCTTTTCCCTATCCGTAACCGTTAAAATAACCTAATGATTCAACCTGTCTGGTCAAAATATTAGGTGTTCTGAGTTCACCAGTAATTTATAATTTTTTTTGTAATTGCCACAACCACTGTTTTAGTTTTAATAATTGAATGTAAAGGAGTCTGAATGCTTTATAGTAGTTGTTTTCACATTTTATTAATCTATTGATGACAGTAAATCACTAAGATTCTTTGTTTTAAAATCTATATTATTTAATTTTTTTCCATGTTAAGAGTTTATTATGAACTTGCAGAAACATTTAAAACTAGACTTCTCCACTTATTTCCACCAGTTCATGCTCCCTTTTTATTCCCAATATTTTACATTTTGAGACTCTGATTTCCTAAAATATTATCAACTGGATAATTACACCAAAAGTGTAAATTATAATGAACTGTTACAAATTCTGATGGAAGAAAATTTCCTTTTCTATTTTTGTTACAGAAGAAGTAGAAAGTAATGAAAAGGACAGCAAACCTGAGGAAGAAGAGCAAGTAATACATGAAGATGAAAGACCTGAGAAAAGTAAGCATGTACAAACAAGCCTGAAATAGTTTTAGAAATTTTTAAAAAGGCTTTTAAGGCTGTGGAAAATACTTTTCTGTCCATGAGATGCTTGTAAAATTTTTCAGTTTAAGCCACAGTTAAATCGTTTTGTTGATGGCTAACTCAAGGATCTTTGAAAGTATTAATTATTTCATGTATTTTATTGTTTATTTATTCTTTCCATTGCTCCATAGAAAGATTTAAGCTTACTATTTAGTAAGTTGCTATCTGAATGTCTTGAGAGAAATTGTTTTAGATTTGCTTTTAGAGCATTGGACCATAGGAATTTTGTCTGGGATGATATAGGCAAATGGAAGTATGTGTCTCAATCTACTTAAAGTTCTTAAGCTATAAGAGAAGGGGAAACGATGTTACTGAATGTCATTAGGTTTGGTTCTGTAACTCTCTCTGTCATACTGCTCTCCATCTGTGACTATGTAAGTTATTATTTTTTAAAACTTTCAATACTACTACTAGTTAATAATAATGAAAGCAACTGTGTTGATAACACTATGTACCAGACACAGTTCTAAATTTTTTCCATCTTCTTTTTTTTTAACTTTTTATTTTATATTGGAGTATTTATTAACAATGTCATGGTAGTTTCAGGTGTACAGCAAAGTGATTCAGTTATACATATACACGTATCAATTCTTTTTCAAATTTTTTTCCCATTTAGATTGTTACATAATATTGAGCAGAGTTCCCTGTGTTATACAGTAGGTCCTTGTTGGCTATCCATTTTAATTATAGCAGTGTGTACATGTCAATCCCACACTCCCTAACTATTCCTTCCCTTCACGCTTCCCCCACCCCCCGGTAACAATAAGTTCATTCTCTAAGAATGTGAGTCTGTTTCTGTTTTGTAAATAAGTTCATTTGTGTCATTTCTTTTTAGATTATGTATATAAGTGATATCGTACGATATTTCTCTTTCTCTGTCGTGACTTACTTCGCTCAGTATGACCATCTCTAGGTCCACCCATGTTGCTGCAAATGGCGTTATTTCATTCTTTTTAATGGCTGAGTAATATTCCATTGTATATATGTACCGCAGCTTAATTATCCATTCCTCTGTCGATGGAAATTTAGGTGGCTTCCATGTCTTGGCTATTGTAAACAGTGCTGCAATGAACATTGAGGTACATGTATCCTTTTGGACTATGTTTTTCTCCAGATATATGCCCAGGAGTGGGATTGAAGGATCATATGGTGGCCCTAGTTTTAGTTTTCTAACGAAACTCCATACTGTTCTCCATAGTGGCTGTACCAATTTACATTCCCACGAACAGTGTAGAAGGTTTCCCTTCTCTGCGCACCCTCTCCAGCATTTGTTGTTTGTGGATTTTTTTGGTGATAGCCATTTTGACTGGTGTGAGGTGATATCTCATTGTAGTTTTGATTTACATTTCTCTAATAATTAGCAGTGTTGAACATCTTTTCATGTGCTTCTTGGCCATCTGTATGTCTTCTTTGGAGAAATGTCTATTTAGGTCTCCTGCCCATTTTTTGATTGGGTTGTTTGTTTTGATGATATTAAGCCGCATGAGCTGTTTGTATATTTTGGAGACTAATCCCTTGTCAGTCACATCATTTGCAAATATTTTCTCCCCTTCTATGGGTTGTCTTTTCATTGTGTTTATGGTTTCCTTTGCTGTGCAAAAGCTTTTGAGTTTAATTAGGTCCCATTTGTTTATTTTTGGTTTTATTTCCATTACTCTGGGAGACAGATTGAAAAAGATATTGCTATGATTTACGTCAGAGTGTTCTGCCTATGTTCTCCTCTAGGAGTTTTATAGTGTCCGGTCTCACATTTAGGTCTTTAATCCATTTTGAGCTTATTTTTGTGTATGGTGTTAAAGAATGTTCTAATTTCATATTTATACATGCAGCTGTCCAGTTTTCCTAGCACTTGAAGAGACTGTCTTTCTTCTGTTGTATAGTCTTACCTCCTTTGTCATAGATTTAATTGACCATAGGTGTGTGGGTTTATTTCTGGGCTTTCTATCCTGTTCCATTGATCTATGTTTCTGTTTTTTGTGCCAGTACCATACTGTTTTGATTGCTATAGCTTTGTAGTGTAGTCTGAAGTCAGGGAGCCTGATTCCTCCAGCTCTGTTTTTCTTTGTCAAGATTGCTTTGGCTATTGGGGTCTTTTGTGTCTCCATACAAATTTTAAGATTTTTTTGTTCTAGTTCTGTGAAAAATGTCATTGGTAATTTGATAGGGATTGCACTGAATCTCTAGATTGCCTTGGGTACTATAGTCATTTTGACAATATTGACTCTTCCAATCCAAGAACACGGTATATCTTCCCATCTGTTTGTATCGTCTTCAATTTCGTTCATCAGCGTCTTACAGTTTTTGGAGTACAGGTCTTCTGTCTCCTTAGATAGGTTTATTCCTAGGTATTTTATTCTTTTTGAAGTGATGGTAAATGGGATTGTTTCTTGAATTCCTCTTTCTGTCTTTTGTTGTTAGTGTATAGAAATGCAACAGATATCTGTGTATTAATTTTGTAAACTGCAACTTTACCAAATTCATTGATGAGTTCTAATAGTTTTCTGGTAGCATCTTTGGGATTTTCTATGTATAGTGTCATCTGCAAACAGTGGCAGTTTAACTTCTTCTTTTCCAATTTGGATTCCTTTTATTTCTTTTTCTTCTCTGATTGCTGCGGCTAGGACTTCCAAAACTATGTTGAATAAAAGTGGTGAGAGTGGACATCCTTGTCTTGTTCCTGATCTTAGAGGAAATACTTTTAGCTTTTCACTGTCGGGTAAGATGTTAGCTGTAGGTTTGTCGTATATGGGCTTTATTATGTTGAGGTATATTCTCTGTATGCCCACTTTATGGAGAGTTTGTTTGTTTGTTTGTTTTGTGATACGCGGGCTTCTCACTGCTGTGGCCTCTCCCGCTGCGGAGCGCAGGCCCAGCAGCCACGGCCCGCGGGCCCAGCCGCTCTGTGGCATATGGGATCCTCCCAGACTGGGGCACGAACCCGTATCCCCTGCATCGGCAGGCAGACTCCCAACCACTGCTCCACCAGGGAAGCCCTAGAGAGTTTTTATCATAAATTGGTGTTGAATTTTGTGAAAAGCTTTTTCTGCATCTATTGAGATGATCATATGGTTTTTATTCTTCAGTTTGTTGATGTGATGTATCACACTGATTGATTTGCGGATATTGAAAAATCCTTGCATCCTTGGGTAAACCCCACTTGATCATGGTGTATGGTCCTTTTAATGTATTGTTGGATTCTGATTGCTAGTATTTGGTTTGGGATTTTTGCATCTATATTCATCAGTGATATTGACCTATAATTTTCTTTTCTTGTGGTATCTTTGTCTGGTTTTGGTATCAGGGCGATGGTGGCCTCATAGTATGAGTTTGGGAGTTCTCTTTCCTCTGCAATTTTTTGGAACATTTTCAGAAGGGTAGCAGTTAGCTCTTCTCTAAATGTTTGATGGAATTCGCCTGTGAAGCCATCGGTTCCTGGACTTTGGTTTGTTGGGAGTTTTTAAATCACAATTTCAGTTTCAGTGCTTGTGATTGGCCTGTCCATATTTTCTGTTTCTTCCTGGTTCAGTCTTGGGAGACTGTATCTTCCTAAGAATTTGTGCATTTCTTCCAGGTTGTCCATTTTATTGGCGTACAGTTGCTTGTAGTAGTCTCTTATGATCCTTTGTATTCCTGTGGTGTCAGTTTAACTTCTCCTTTTTCATTTCTAATTTTATTGATTTGAGTGATCTCTCTTTTTTTCTTAATGAGTCTGGCTAAAGGTTTATCAATTTTGTTTATCTTTTCAAAGAACCAGCTTTTAGTTTCATTTATCTTTGCTTGTCTCTATATTTCTGCTCTGATCATTATGATTTCTTTTCTTCTACTAACTTTAGGTTTTGTTTGTTCTTTGTCTGGTTGCTTTAGGTGTAGGGTTAGGTTGTTTATTTGAGATTTTTCTTGTTTCCTGAGGTAAGATTATATTTCTGTAAACTTCCCTCTTAGAAATGCCTTTGCCATATTGCACAGGTTTTGGGTCGTTGTGCTTTCATTTTCACTTGTCTCTAGGTACTTCTTGATTTCCTCTCTGATTTCTTCAGTGATCCAGTGGTTGTTTAGTAGCATATTGTTTAGCCTCCACACACTTGTGCTTTTTACAGTTTTTTTCTTGTAGTTTATTTCTAATCTCATAGCATTGTCATCAGAAAAGATGCTTGATATGATTTCAATTTTCTTAAATTTACTGAGGCTCCCTTTGTGGCCCAGTGTGTGGTCAGTCCTGGAGAATGTTCCATGTGCACTTGAGAATGTGTATTCTGCTGCTTTGGGATGGAAAACTCTATAAATATCAGTTAAGTCCATCGGGTCTAATGTGCCTTTTAAGGCCTGTGTTTCCTTATTGATTTTCTGCCTGGATGATCTGTCCATTGATGAAACTGAGGTGTTAAAGTTCCCCAGTATTATTGTGCTACTGTTGATTTCTCCCTTTATAGCTGTTAGTATTTGCCTTATATATTGAGGTGCTCCTATGTTGGGTGCATATATATGTACAATTGGTATGTCTTCTTAGATTGATCCCTTGATCATTATGTAGTGTCCTTCTTTGTCTCTTATAAGAGTCTTTGTTTTAAAGTTTGTTTTGTCTGAAATTAGTATTGCTACTCCAGCTTTCTTTCGATTTCCATTTGCATGGAATGCCTTCTTCCATCCTCTTACTTTCAGTCTGTATGTGTCACTAGGTCTGAAGTGGGTCTCTTGTAGACAGCATATATACAGATCTTGTTTTTGTATCCATTCAGTCAGTCTGTGTCTTTTGGTTGGACCATTTAATCCATTTACATTTAAGGTAATTCTCAATATGTGTGTTCCTATTACCATTTTCTTAATTGTTTTGGGTTTGTTTTTGTAGGTCTTTTTTCTTCCCTTCCTCTTTTGTCCTCTTCTCTTGTGGTGTGATGACCATCCTTTGTGTTGTGTCTGGGTTGCTTTTTCTTTTTTGAGTGCGTACCTATTGTAGTTTTTAGGTTTGCTGTTCCCATGAGGTTTTGATATAGTAGTCTATATATGTAGAAGGTTGTTTTATGTTGCTGGTCTCTTACCCGCCTAGAGGAGTTCTCTTAGCTTTTGCTTTTCTGTAAAGCTTTTGATTTCTCTGTCAAATCTGAATGAGATCCTTGCTGGGTAGAGTATTCTTTATTGTAGATTCTTCCCTTTCATCACTTTAAATATATCGTGTCACTCACTTCTGGCCTGCAGAGTTTCTGCTGTGAAATCAGCTGATAACCTTATGGGAGTTCCCTTGTATGTTATTTGTTGTTTTTCCCTTGTTACTTTTAATATTTTTCCTTTAATTTTTTCCAATTTGATTACTATGTGTCTTGGTGTGTTCCTCTTTGGGTTTATCCTGCCTTGGACTCTCTGTGCTTCTTGGACTTGGGTGACTGTTTACCATGTTAGGGGAAGTTTTCAATTATAATCTCTTCAAATATTTTCTCAGGTCCTTTCTGTCTCTCTTCTCCTCCTGGAATCCCTATAATGAGAATGTTGGTGCATTTAATGTTGTCCTAGAGGTCTCTTAGATTGTCTTCATTTCTCTTTATTCTTTTTTCTTTATTATGTTCCACAGCAGTGATTTCCACCATTCTGTCTTCCAGGTCACTTATCTGTTCTTCTGCCTCAGTTATTCTGCTTTGATTCCTTCTAGTGTATTTTTCATTTCAGTTATTGTATTCATCTCTGTTTCTTCTTTAGTTCTTATAGGTCTTTGTTAAACATTTCTTGCATCTTCTCAATCCTTGCCTCCATTCTCTTCCTGAAGTCCTTGATCATCTTCACTATCATTATTCTGAATTCTTTTTCCAGAAGGTTGCCTATCTCCACTTCAGTTAGTTGTTTTTCTGGGGCTTTATCTTGTTCCTTCATCTGGGACATAATCCTCTGCCATTTCATCTTGTCTACCTTTCTGTGATTGTGGTTTTCATTCCACAGGCTGCAGGACTGTAGTTCTTCTTGCTTCTGCTGTCTGCTCTCTGGTAGATGAGGCTATCTAAGAGGCTTGTGCAGGCTTCCTGATGGGAGGGGCTGGTGGTGGGTAGGGCTGGGTTGTGTCTCTCTGGTGGGCAGAGTTCAGTAAAACTTTAATCTGCTTGTCTGCTGATGGGTGGGGCTGTGTTCCTTTCCTTTTGGTTGTTTGGCCTGAGGTGACCCAGCACTCGAGCCTATAGGCAGTTTGGTGGGGCTAATGGTGCCTCTGGGAGGGCTCGTGCCAATGAGTGCTTCCCAAAACTGATGTTGCCAGTGTCTTTGTCCCTGCAGTGAGCCACTGCCATTCCCCACCTCTGCAGGAGACCCTCCAGTGCTAGCAGGCAGGTCTGGCCCAGTCTCCTGTGGGATCACTGCTCTTTTCTCTTGGGTCCTGATGTGCACAAGGCCCTCTGTGTGCCCTCCAAGAGTGGAGTTTCTGGTTCCCCCAGTCCTGTGGAGGTCCTGCAATTAAATCCCGCTGGCCCTCAAAGCCAGACCCTCTGGGGCCTCCTCTTCCCGTTGCCAGACCCCCAGCTTGGGAAGCTTGACATGGGGCTCAGAACTTTCACTCCAGTGGGAGAACTGTGGTACGGTTGTTCTCCAGTGTGTGGGTCACCCACCTGGTGGGTATGGGACTTGATTCTATCACGATTGTGTCCCTCCTGTTGTCTCGCCATGGTTTCCCTTTGTCTTTGGATGTAGGGTATCTTTTTCTGGTAGGTTCAAGTGTTTGTCAGTGGTTGCTCTGCAGTTAGTTGTGATTCCAGTGTTCTTGTAAGAAGGGATGAGCATACCTCCTCCTACTCCGCCATCTTGACCTTATCTCTCTGTGACTATGTAAGTTTTGATACAAGGGAAATCATAGAATAGAATTGGATTTCAGTAATAGGCTCATAGATAGTGTGGAGATTTTAATATCTTAATATTTCCCTGTTTCTATATTGAAAAAGAAACCATATAAAATATGTTATGATCTCATGAGTGTTACCAGTATTTGAAACAAATTTTCTAAGTGAAGGTCTTTGAATGTCTGTTCTTTACCACATTTACCTTTATAATGACATTAATTTTATTATTTTTATATATTTGAAATTTATTAGGATATGTTAAGAATAACTAATACTATTTTCCTAAGGCTGGTGATTAAGAAAGAATTTTTCCTAAACTTACTGAGGAAGAAAACTTACTGAGGATGAAGAATTAAATAATTAAAGCTATGCACAGTTAGTAGAAGCATGTGATGTGAGAATAAATACTGAGAAATCTGTGACTTGTGAATGAATACTGTATTTTATCAGAGAATTCAAATACACTAGAGAATTTACAGAAAGGAATGAATTTGAGATGATTTCTTCTCATCCCATATTGTTAGTTGAGCTTCCATCTTAATACGAAGATTTCAAGGAAAAAATGTTCTTTGTTCATGTTGTTTGTACATTTACTTATTTAGTGTTGGGAGGTTCTTATTTAGCATATTGAAAATCATTTCAAGTTTAAGGTAAAAGCTATCTATTTACTTTTCTGATCACAAAAACAATTCATAAAATAATTTATTGAGAGTGCTATTTTGATAGCTAGAAATAATATCTTCCTGAGGATGGAGAAGAGGCATTAAGGTCTACGTGTAATAAAAACAGCTGACTGGTCATTATGCTTTTTCTTCTCAGGTGAATTTTTTAGAAGAAAACGTTCTAAGTCAGAGGACATGGACAATGTACAGTCCAAACGCCGTCGATATATGGAAGAAGAATATGAGGCAGAGTTTCAAGTAAAGATTACAGCCAAAGGAGATATAAACCAGAAGCTACAAAAGGTGTTAGAGATTATAAGTTAAAACCATATTAAACAAAAAACACCGCCATCTTTATTCTACTAGATTTTTGACATTACTCTGTATTTTACTGAAATATTCAGCTTTTTCATAGAAAGAAAGAACGTGAAGAAATTGGTTAAGCTTATTACCCTTAATAATTTAATTCTAAAATTCCTTATGACTCTTTTGAAGCTAAATAGTTTTTTTGTTTTGTTTTTTTAGATATGGTAGTAATTTTCAAAATGGGAGAGAAATTATGGCTTCTTTTCTTTTCTTTTTTCTTTTTTTTTTTGCGGTACGCGGGCCTCCCACTGCTGTGGCCTCTTCCGTTGCGGAGCACAGGCTCCAGACGCACAGGCTCAGCGACCATGGCTCACGGGCCCAGCCGCTCCGCGGCATGTGGGATCTTCCCGGACCGGGGCACGAACCTGTGTCCCCTGCATCGGCAGGCGGACTCTCAACCACTGCGCCACCAGGGAAGCCCGTGGCTTCTTTTCTTATTTGCTTTAGTAACAAAACTGAATACCAGTTTTCAGCTTTTATTTTTTCTTCTATATTGAACTTTATTCTAATGGAAACATTAGAGTCTTATATGTTAACATTTTCGTTTTTATAAGTTTTGTCATAAGCTGGTTTCATGGCTGTAAGTCCCTATGTTCTAAAATCTTTGTTATGTACCTTAGGCTTAGTATTAAAAATGGTATGGACAAGGCTTTCGAATGACTAGGGAAAGGGAATATTTAAAGTACAGATTTTGGAAACTTCCCCCTATATATGTTAGATTAGAGATAGAAATAATGAAAATATAAAGTATTTAGTATATGTTTTAAGATGTGTTCACAAATATTGGTGACAAATGCCTTTTTAAGAGAAGAATAGAAGACTCAGGTGAAAATTTTTCAAGGTCTTATAGATTTAATGGTGAAATTATAAATAATCTGGGCCAGTGTTCCTCTACTCAGATAAAGTATAAATATCCCCATTAGAGAAAGGAACAGAGAGGCAGTACAAAAGTAGCTTTTTTTTCCTCCCAGTGTCCTTTTTCTTTTAACCATATGGTGATAATAATGCTTGTTTAGTCTTTCTTATAGAGCTATTAGAAATATGAAGATAGCTATGAGAAAGCATTTTGAAATATACTTCTGTGTATACTGAGGGTTTACTCCTCTAGAGCAGTGTAATTTGGGGATGTTCTGTGGGCTGCACCATGTGTCCTGTTTGTTATGGGTCCATAATGAGATAAATATGGAAATTGCGAGTAGGCATTTAGAAATGTTTTATAGGAATTTCATAGTGCAGTGACATTCTTGGTGTCTCACAAAAATATCATCTGTAACAGATTAGAAAATTTAAAACCTGCTCCTTACCTTCAACTGGTTTCTTTTAAATCACAGTAGAGGGTGTGGGAAGAAAATACTAAAACTTCAATTTCAAAATGTTTTAAAAATTTCACCCTCTGGAAATTTTCTATTTTTAGTACATTTTATTGTATTATAGTAGATATTATATATGTAGAAGTGGAGGATTTCAGCAGATAGCATTGTGTTACGGATGCCAGTATGTTTTTTAAAATTAATATATTAGTACTATCTTATTAGTACTTCAGAATATTTACTGTTTGCTGCTTGCTTGAAATTCCTTTTTTGCTATAACAAAGGACTATGTATTTTTTTAGGTTGTACAGTGGTTGCTGGAAGAAAAATTGTGTGCGCTACAGTGTGGTGTATTTGATAAGACATTGGCAGAATTGAAAACACGAGTGGAAAAGATTGAGTGTAACAAGAGGCATAAAACAGTTTTAACTGAACTACAGGTTTGTACACTGACTTGAATTGCATATCCGTGTGTCATCATTTTTATAACTTACTTTCCGGGATATGTTTTTGAAGTTGACAATAAAGTATATTTAACTTTTAAGTATTAGAAATAAAAGGAGCCTCTATTAGTTTGCTAGGGCTACCATTAACAAAAAGTACCATAAACTGGATGCCTTAAACAACAGAAATGTATTGTCTCATAGTTTTGGAGGCTGAAAGTCCAAGATTAAGCTGTCGTCAGGATTGGTTCTGAGGGCTGTGAGGAAGAATCTGTTCCTTATGTCTACTCTAGCTATAGATGGTTTACTGACAGTCTTTGGCATTCCTTGTCTTGTAGAAGTATCACCCTGATTTCTGGCTTCATCTTCACATGGTGCTCTCTCTGTATGTTTGTTTTCAAATTTTCCCTTTTTACAAGGGTACTAGTCATATTGGATTAGGACCCATGCTATTCCAGTATGACCTCATCTTAACTACAGTTGACTCTTGAACAATGTGAAGGTTAGAGGTGCTGTCCCCACCCCCTGCAGTTGAAAATCTGTACACTGGTATCTGCTTCAAAAAATGAAGGAGTTGGGCTTCCCTGGTGGCGCAGTGGTTGAGAGTCCGCCTGCCGATGCAGGGGACGCGGGTTCGTGTCCCGGTCCGGGAAGATCCCACATGCTGTGCAGCGGCTGGATCCGTGAGCCATGGCCGCTGAGCCTACGCATCCAGAGCCTGTGCTCCGCAATGGGAGAGGCCACAACAGTGAGAGGCCCGCATACCGCAAAAAAAAAAAAAAATGAAGGAGTTGATAAATGACTCACCCAAGGCAGTAGCTGAAACACTTCAGATAGAATCGGAACTCAAGCCCTAATTCTTTTGATTTCACATCTGGTGATCTGTAATTGAACACAATCTTTTCCCCACACTTAATTTAAAGATCTGTAAAGTGAAAATATAGGTACTATATTGATTGAAAAAAAATCCATGTATAATTGGACCCACACAGTTCAAATCTATGTTGTTCAAGAGTCAGCTGTAATTACCTATATTGATTGAAAAAAAATCCATGTATAATTGGACCCACACAGTTCAAATCTATGTTGTTCAAGAGTCAGCTGTAATTACCTATATTGATTGAAAAAAAATCCATGTATAATTGGACCCACACAGTTCAAATCTATGTTGTTCAAGAGTCAGCTGTAATTACCTCTGTGATGACCCTCTTTCCAAATAAGGTCATGTTCTGAGATACTTGGGGTTCAGACTTTCATATACTTTTGAGATACATAGTTCAACCCATAGCAGAGCTTCAGAAATAATCTAACTTAGTGCATCTTAAATATTTCTTCATTCAGTGAAGAAAGGCTGGCATCATCTAAAATGTCATGAGTACTAAATAATATTTGCTGTGATTCTTTTTAATCTACTTCTCCCATGAATCGTATTTTTTAAAGATATTAGCTTGTTAATCTATATTTATTAATAATTACTACTTTCAATTTTTTATTAAATACATCTGTATGTTAACATGTACTGCTAGAGCTTCTAATCAGTTGAAATGAGCACACAGTACCATGGTGCAGTAATTCATTTTATTCCAAGACTAAGAAACTGGAAAATTTTATCACTACATTCATTCTATATAAGCATAGTCTCAGACGCTGACTTGCAAACCACTTATAGAGCCTTTTTTACAAATGAGAGAGAAGTGGTCTGTGAAAATAAAGTCGCTTCTTCACAGTTAAAAGCAAATTGCAACCAAATGTGACTAGAATTTAGGTATTATATTTGGCAGCCTACAAGTTACTTTTTTGGTTTCATATTGTTAGTTTTGTTTACAGTGAGACTTTACTGCAAAGACTTTATTATTAATAATTTCGTAATGTATCATTTAGGACACCACTAGTCCTGTTTCTTACCTTTAGCAGGTCCTTGTATAGTGATAGCATTGTCTCATCATTAAACTTTATTTTACTAGTACTGTTAAGAATTTTGAATGAGAAATTGAAAATGTCTGAAGATTTAAGAAAGTAATTTCATTCGTTGTTTGTTATCACTCCCGTGGCTGCATCTATGGTTTTGTGTTTCTAGAACCTGAGATTTTGACTCTTACAGTGTTACTTAAGATGCAAGTCTGCATCTAACATTTAATAAACCTTTGCACTTGGATATTTCTTTGTAGCCTCAGAATCTGAATCTTTCCAACATCAAACCAATCATCTTCTGCACAAATAAGTCCTCTTACTCACAATTCTTGAATTCTTAGAAAAATCTTCAAGGAATATCTTCCCATTGTTCCTGTTATTCACAATTTTTTAGTTCTTGGAAACTGATTCCTCTGTATCACTTCACATATACACAGTGGGTTGCCAAATTACAACTTTTTTTGTTTCTTATAAAAGTCTATCTTTTGCTTCTTCTATCTGCAAGGCCATCATTACCCAATTTCTTGATTATAGTAACAGCCTTTTACATGACCACTTTGGTACTGCTTTTTAAGTCTTTGCTGGTCCTTCTCAAGCATTCTACTCATCTTTCTAAAATACTTCTTGTTCATTCTCTTCTGTATAGTCCAGTTTGCTCAACTGTGTACCAGTTTAAACCTGTATTCATTCTTCGATTTGTAATTTGGAACTCCTAGATTTTGATCCACTTTTCCTGATACCCACCAGTTGCTTCACTGTCCTACAGAGTATTAATGTCCATAGTATTTTTATTTCAGGCCTCTGACTTCATATTGCTTCTCCCATTCATTTATGATCTGCCCTTACCATGCCATTTATTTAAATTTTACTCAGCCCAATTTAGTTCCCATCTCCTTCTTTGTTTATGGAAGTAAAATTCAGATAACAATCATTTTAAAGTTTACACTTCAGTGGCATTTAGTACATACACACTGTTGTATGATCATCATCTCTATCTGGTTCCAAAACATTTTCAGCAATCCAGGAGAAGACCTTGTACCCATTGAACAGTCACTTCTCATTTCCCCCTCCCCCTAACCCTCGGGAAGCATGAATCTGCTCTCTGTCTCTACTGAGTTACCTGTGCTGCATATTTCATATGAACAGAATTATACAATATGTGACTTTTGGTGTCTGGCCTGTTTTTCTTAGCATAATGTTTTTAAGGTTCATATATGTTGAAGCATGTAACAATACTACATTCCTTTTCATAGCTAAGTAATATTAATATTTCTGTACTATTGAAAATAAGTAGGAATTAATTCAAGATGTTAACTTGTGTGTGTACACACACGCACACACATTTTGTTTATGTATTCTTTGGCTGATGAACATTTGATGGGCATTTGGGTTGTTTCCACCTTCTGGATATTGTAAATAATGCTGCTATGCACATTCATATACAAGTATTTGTTTGAATACCTGTTTTCAAATCTTTGGGGCATATACCTAGGAATGGAATTGTGGGTCATATGGTAATTCTTTGTTTAATTTATTGAAGAACATTCAACTTTTTCCCAGATCAGCTACTCCATTTTATATTTTACTCCCCACCAGCAATGTGAGGGTTCCATTTCTCCACATCCTTGCCAACACTTGTTACTGTGTATCTTAAAAATTATTATTATAGCATCCTAATGGTGTGAAGTGATATTTTACTGTGGTTTTGGTTTGCATTTTCCTAATGGCTAATGATGTTGAACATCTTTTCCTGTGTTTGTTGAACATGTGCATATCTTCTTTAGAGAAATATGTATTCAAGTTCTTTTTGTTTTGTTTGTTTTGCCCTTCTGTTGTTGAGCTGTAAGAGTTCTTTACATATTTTGGATACTGAACACTTAGAAATACACGATTTATAACTATTGATATTCTTACGCACTGTGTAAGTTTTCTTTTCACTTTCCTTTTTTGATAATGTCCTTCAATGCACAAAAGTTTCAAATTTTGATGAAATCTTGTAGACAGCATAGAGTTGGGTCGTGATTTATTACCCACTTTGCCAGTCTCTGCCTTTTAATTGGAGAGTTTTCGTCTGTTTACATTTAAATTAGTTACTGATAAGGAAAGACTTACTCCTGCCATTTTATTTGTCTTCCACCTTTTTTTCCCTTAATTCCTACATTACTGCCTTCTTCTGATTGATTTTTTTCTAGTGAACCATTTTGATTCTTTTTGTCTTTCTCTTTCTGTAAATTTTTTAGCTTTTTCCTTAGTGATTACTCTGGGGATTACACTTAACATCTTGAATTAATACCTACTTATCTTCAATAGTATACAAAACTGATCCTTTACAGCCCTGTCCTGCTCAAATCTGTTGAACCTCTCTGGTGAATTTCTTAATTTCAGTTATTGTACTTTCAGCTCTAGAATTTATATTTGTTTTCTTTATGTAATGTCTGTCTCTTTATTGATATTCTCTATTTGGTGAGACATTATTTTCCTTTTTTTTTTTTAAAGTTCTTTTTCTGTTGTGTCTTCTAGCTCTTTGAATACATTTAAAACCATCTGTTTAAAGTCTTTGTCTAGTAAGTCCTATGCCTGAGCTATATTTCTATTAATTCTTTTTTTTTCTGTTAATAAACCATACTTATTTCTTTGTATACCTCCTAATTTTTTTTGTTGTTACTGTTGAAAACTGGATATTTTGAATATTGTAATGTGGCAGTTCAGAAAATCAGGTTTTCCTGTCCTGTCCAGGGTTTGTTGTTGCTGCTTGTTGTGGTTTGTTGTTTGCTTGCTTAGTGAGTTTTCTCAACTATTTTTGGAAAGTATGTATTCATTATTGTGTGTGACCACTAAAGTCTGTGTTTTATTGGCTTAGTGGTCAGCTTGTGTTTTGACAGTTACCTTAAATGCCTGGAGCTTAAAGAAGGAAAAAAATTACTCTCCCAGGTCTTAGCAGATTGCCTGTGCTGGAGCACTCCTTCCACACTTAATCTAGGCCATTTACAACCTGCTTTATCAGACTTGCCTTATCCTTCTCTTCCTGCTTGCACAGACTCTGAAAGCCAGTCAGAGGTGAAAGCTTAGGGTCTTTTCAGCCCATTTCTGAGCATGCTTTCTGCCCTGGGCATTCAGATATTCTTCTCAATTTCCTGACATGGGTGAGAGCTTTTAAAGCCCCCTTTTGCTGTGTGTCTTTTTTCTGCCCTTTTCTATCCCAGGCTTTTCTTTATATTCTTTGTCCAAATTGTTCTATGCTTCAAGCTGCTGTGCCAATACCAGCACCTTTAAATATTTTGGGGAAAATCTGTCTGGAATGTTGCCCCAGCCTTGGGAATTACTCAGACTTGGGTGAATCAAAGGCCAGCCTTTGTGCTGGTTCTTGAGGGAGTTACTAGAGAAAATAAGGTGCATATTGCTTCCTGTGGCACTCATAACTTGCTTCAGGTATCCCAGCTGTCATCCTTATAGCTGCTGCTGATCTGGGTGTGGGGAATCATAAAGGACAATTTTAAAAGACCCCAGTGCTGTCATACTGCAAAGTGCAGCTTTATTATTCCCTAAGTCTTCCCTTAGCTATTGTAAGTTTTTGAATAGATTCCAAAAGTTGATTCTAACAATGCTTGCAAGCTAATTAGTTGCTTTGGGGAAGAGACAACCCTGAATTTCCTCACTCAGGCATTTTTGGTGATGTCACTTACTCTTTCAATATTTCAATAGTTATTGTTTTCAAGTTCTTCAACTTAAAGCCTACTTTATCATATGCTTCAGCAGATAACTATGTATTTTATTAAATAATTTACTATTTTTAGGTAGAGCTGACAGTAAACTGTTTGAAAATATTGCAGTGTGTATATAGTACTTCTGTATCTCATATCATAGCAGTAGATGAGTACATCTTCCTGATATGCATATATATTCGTTTATTATACCTGACTTCCTTTGGCAGAATCCAGTATGAGTTTTGTAGCATTCAAAGTCAAAACACAATTGAAAGCAAATAATTAATCACCAGTGGCTTAGTAGGAGGTATTTTGCTTTAAGGAATACATAATTTAATATTATTAATTTTAGTATTAGTGGCTTCTTCTTTTTTTTAACTCTGCAGTTACAAAAAAATAGACTTTTAAAGGACTTGTGATCCTTTGCCATAAGTATAAAAATTTACCATACATTAAAAACTGTGGTAAGAGGATAGAATTGAGTAATGTGGACTTTACCTCTAGAAGGAACTCATGAAGGTCTCTATTCTGCTATAATTTTTAATGTATAAATTTCTCTATAGATAAAGGAAGTTAGATTTTTATGCATTTTCAAATTAGTTGCCATTCTTATGTATTTCTTCAATGGACTAGTTCTTGATTAAAGTCATTTTTAAGTTTTAAATAATAGTTCACTGTGTGTTATGACTTTTGTCCATAAAGCCTATTTGTAATTATTAGCTTATTTTCTGTGTACTAAACATATTTTATAAGAGCTGAAAAAATTGTCAACATTGGAATATATGGAGAATTCATTATATAATTATTTTCTGTTAGTTTAGGGATTGTTGCTTTCTGAATCTTGAATCTGAATCTTGAATCTGAATCTTTAGTTTAGGGATTGTTGCTTTCTGAATCTTGAAAAAGTTTTATGTATTTGCACTTTTTCAGAGATGTCAAATTGTAAGGTAAATCCAAACAGTTATGTCCACGAGTTTTATTATTTTTTAAGTAGGAAAACATATAATTTTTAGGTTTATATATCTTTAATGCATTGTCACATTAGAAATGTAGTGATTCCTAAGAGCATCTTAAAATGCTAACCACCATCATTTGTTGCGGATTCAGTAGTAACTATGTAGTAAAATTAGAAATTATCGACAGATATTTAGCTTTTCTCCTCTCCCAGATGGTACCTTCCCCCAAAACATACTTCCAGGTAATTACAAAGAGAAATTTAAAAATGGACATTCTCAACTCTTTAGGTCAGAACTATAATAATACATTGCATATTAAAACTTGTAAGTTAAAGCTGATGCAGTATTCAAAGGGAAATTTATAACTTTAATTTATTACTAACAAACAGAAAAATAAAAAAGCATTATATGTGCATCTCCTTTGCTAGGGAAAAATAGCAATAACAAACTAAAACCCAGAGAAGGAGGAAGGAGTTAATAGAAATAGCAAAAAAGCCGACCCTTTTTGAAGATTGAGCAATAAAAACAAAAGCTTATTGAAAAGCCTTAAAAGTAGATACATTTTTGATCTACAAATAAAAGTACAAATAAACTGTATAAGGATTCAAAAAGGCAAGAAATAAAGATCTAGAGGAGATTTTTTAAGTTAAGAGAACATTATTATATACAACCTTATACCTATGAAGTCCATTTTATCTAAGAAGAAAGTAGAAAGCTGAAAATTATGAGGAACTCTGTTAAAATTGTAGTCACTTGTAGTGAAAGATCTGTTTCTGAAGAAATCATTAGGCCCCAAAAGCCTTGCCAGAAAATTCTGACAAACATTTGAGGAACAGGTAATTCACTTCTCATATGAACACTTCCAGAGTATAGGAAAAGATGAGGCCTCATTTTATGAAGCACACCCAACTGTGGAATTCTGTGGCATTAGAAAAGAACAAATATAGGCCAGTTTTATTTTACAGCATTGGTTTCTCTCATGAATGTAAGGCTGGTTCAATATTAACCATTATATTTCACTGTACTAACAGAAGAAGGATGTAAATTGTGTGATCATCTCAGTAGATACCAAACAAGGAGGATTTGCTAAAACTGACCAGGTGTTGCAAAAAATAGGAGGGAAGTACCTTAAATCTCATAAAGATTATCAGAAACCTGTTATAAATATCATATTTAATAGTGGATCTTTGGAAATATTTCCACTAGAGTTGAGAATAGGACAAGGATGCCTTATCTGTGCTGCTATTTAGAACTTTGGTGACAGGGCAATAAAATAAAACAGGAAAAAGGCATGAGGAGTAATAATGGTAAATGATAAACTATAATGCTTAGCAACTAACTGATAAAAGGAAAACATATTCTAGTAGCCTTGCTGTACATCAGCAACAACCAGTGGGAAATTGTAATGAGAAAACGGTTTCACATATGGTAGACATTTAAAAATAAGAAAATACTTAAGAATAAACCGAAAAACAAAATTTCAAGACCATTATGAAGAAAACGGACGGAAAAAGAAAACATGAGTCAACAGTGATCTACCATGTTCCTGGATAGGAAGACTTGATTCCTCTCAAATCACTATGCAAATTCAGGATACTCAATATTTCAACTGGATTTTTTATGGAAAAACTGTCAACACACTCTGGAATCCAATGTTCCATTGGTTATGATTTATAAAATGCCATTTTAAGTAGTTTTAACTGAAAATAGCTTTTTCAGTTTTTTCTTTCAGTCTCTCCTCCCACTCGCCTCCCTCAATGAGTAAATCTGTGGCTGCCTAATCCACGAGAGAATTTTGAATAATGAATACCATGTGTCTGTTTATTCACTAGCGTTTTTGAGTGCTAACATTTGTTATTAGGCAAACGATATACGATTACTTTTTTTTTTTTTTTCCCCACACAGAATTATTTCCTGAGATATTTCTTGGTAAATATAACAAAGAAATTCTTGGTTTGCATAGTTTGCTAAACAAGGCCCCAGTGTGTCTGAATCCCAACAATTTATGCAACTTTTATTTAAACAGGTACCATTGTGCCATTATACAAGAAATGATAGATATGCCTAAGAAACCAAGAGCAAATGAAATAGTAGTAGTAATCAAAGATATAGTAATAGAATATTACCTCCTTCACTAAAAAAATGACTTTTTTATAGAGTTTTTAAAAAGATTTCACAGAATGCTTGCCAGAAAAAGAGACCCAGTCTTAGACATATTATGACAGATATTTTGAATTATAATTAAAAAATTGTAGTTTCCCTAGATTAAAACAACACAAAAAGTCTGCTCTTTGATTTCTTTTTTATGATATTAAATGGCAGAAGAAAGCATGTCTGTGTCTAAATTTTGTTATTTTTTTCCTCTGCCAGTAGTTTAAATTTTGAAGTGATAAAAATATTTTTTTAAGAAATATTTGAATATACTATAGATGTATATGACATGAAATTGAAGCTCTCTTTACACTGCCTGCCAATCATAGCCTCTAGAGGTAACCACCGTTAGCTTTGGTGTTCATTCTTCTAGACCTTTCCCCATATATAACATATACAAAATAATGTTTTAAATTTGCTTTCATTTTTAAGGGCAAATAATAATAGTATACATTTTATGCAATTTATAGACTACCTACTAGATAGCCTGCCAAAAGAAAAAATGAAAGACATTCTTGTATAAGTTGGAGTACAGAAAACACTTTCTCATATACCTTTCTTGAAAAAATTACTTGAAATATTTTAGTTACAGGAAGGTAAATCCATATTAAGAATTTAAAAAATTGTGCTGTACATGTCCTTGGGTGTTAATAATATGCATAAATAATTAAGTCCTGAGGAAAATCTTCACCTTGGGAGTCATAGGTAATTGATTGCCTAGCCCATATCGGTGGACTTGAATACTTCTTAAGTTTTGGGGTCTTCTTTAGAAGTGACTGTTTTGGGAACAAAGGGTTTAAAAGTAAATAATATTTTCTTTTTATGATATGATTGTATTGGCTAATTGAAATTATCTGGAAGAGCACTTCCTTAGGCAGGCCTCATGAACGCACTCAGAAGTTTAAAATTCTTAAAAATATATTTATCATAAAATGACAGCAACAGCCACAAGAAAAACAATTGAGTATCATAGCAATGCCTTAGTAAAAGACTTAAAGGAAATAAATACAAAGAAAATATTCATGTGGTGATGGGGTAATTTTTCTATTTTTTTCCTTTCTGCCTCTGGTATTAAATTTTTATGAATATGTATGTGGGCAAAATATGTGATCAGGCAGTGTTTAATAAGCAGTACAAATGATTAATAAAATAATCTCACTGACAAATGTTAACACCAAGAAGGTAACATTTTTGTCAGTTTTTTAAAGGTTAACACAATATGAAATTAAATACTTCAAAGAGTAATATCAGGTGAACATTTATATACATTGCTATTGAAAGTGTAAATTAACAAAGCCTGTCGGAAAAGCATTTAGATAGGAGCCTTAAAAATATACTCTGTCTCAGGAATTCCACCTCTGTGAATGTAGCTTAAGTAAGTAATCTGAAAGAACAAAATTATTAATTGCATGTTATTTGACTACAGCAGTTAGTTAAGAAACAATTGAACACATCCAGTAGGAAAGAGACTGTATAACTAATGATTCAATATATCATACATATACTCATATGTACCATCAGTAAGGGATTTATAGATATGCTTACTATACACTTCTCAGTGAGAAAATTAAGTGTGGTTACAACTGTGTTAAAAAATAACAAACGCAAGCACACATATTCAGAAATATACTGGTTTGTGAGCAAACAACCACAGTTCAAGGAGGAAAAAAGCCAATCTTACAAAATTAAGAGTGTTTACGTTTTTGTTATGATTTTCTGTATTTTTCAAATATATGTTTTACAGTCAACTTGCCTTATTTCCTTTGCTGTTAGCTATCTTCTGAGGATCCTATTACCTGTGGGTTTCTTGTTATATATGCATGGGTTTCTTTTTAATACTATAATGCCATTTGATTTCCGTCTCATTTTTGCTCTTTTTAGGCCAAGATAGCCAGGTTAACCAAACGCTTTGGAGCAGCCAAAGAAGATCTTAAGAAAAGACAAGAAGTAAGAATTTCTATTCTTGCATAATTAATATTTAGCCTTAAGTGGTAATATTAGGCAGTGCTGATTTAGGAGGAAACTCTTTATTACAGGTCGGAAATTTGCTTTCATACCGTGCACTTCCTGCATGTTGTTTCCGGAGCTGCTACTCTAGAACTAATTATTAACCGTTTCTAATCCTCACTGTTTTCATACATCAGTACATATTAATCTATTTATATAAGGCATTCTTGAAATTGTATTTTCTATCCATCTTTAAAATTGTGTTTTGGGGATTTGCCTTACCTTGTGTCTCTTTTTACATACAGGCATGCCTTGGAGATATTGCAGGTTCAGTTCCAGATCACTGCAGTAAAGCGATTATTGCAATAAAGCGAGTCACAAATTTGTAAAAAATTTTTCCGTTAAAAAAAAAGTAAAAGTTATGTTTACGCTACACTATAGTCTATTAAGTGAGCAATGGCATTGTGTCTAAAAAATCAATGTACATACCTAATTAAGAAATACAAAACAAAAAACAATGAGAGTAATGTCAAAGATCACTGATCACAGCTCACCACAGCAATATAATAATAATATAAAATATTGAAATATTGCAAGAATTACCAAAAAACGTGCCACAGAGATGCAAAGTGAGGAAATACTGTTGGAAAAATGGTACCTATAGACTTGCTTGATGCACGTGGGCATAAACCTTCAATTTGTAAAAAATGCAGTATCTGCGAAGTGCAGTGAAACAAGGTATGCCTGTATTTGCCAGTATCCTAGTCTAGACTATCATTTCCTCCAAAATGTTTTAGTATACACTGCCTCACGTAGCCTGGTTCTCCTCTTTCTTTTTTCCCCCATGTAGTTTAGTCCAAGTGTCATAGCATAGCACACAAACTAGTCTGTAGTCACCCTTTTGCTTTTGTTGTTTCCTTAGTTATTCAGTAATATGTATTTTTAGTATAGCACTTGTACATTGTACTATTGTTTTTAGTTGAATTTCTTTCTTTTCCTCCTCTTCCTTTTCTTTTTTTAAATCATTTGAGCAAGTTACATTTCTTTGTGTCTTGGTATCTTCATTGCCTGGGACATAGTAATTGCCAATAATAATTATTTCAGTAGTAGTCATTATTACTGTAGGATTTTTCTGTCTTGAATCATTTTCATATCTTCTTTACTTGACTTTTTAAAACAAAATTTACTTTGAAATAATGATAGATACATAGGAAGTTGCAGCAATAATACGTAGGCTCCTATGAACCCTTCACTCAGCTTCCCCAATGGTGAAATCTTCTATAATTGTAGTACAATATCAAAACCAAGAAATTGTTACAATTCTATTAAATAGTTTTGTAGACCATACCAGTTTCCACCAGTTTTTACACAAATTAATTGTGTGTGTGTGTGTTTCTACGCAGTTTGATCTCATGTATAGATTTATATAACCTGCCACCACCGTCAAGATACAGAACCGTTCCCTCACCATAAAGGGACTCCCTCATGCTGTTCTTTTATAGTTTCAACCTTGCTTTAACCCTACCCTCACTCCCTGTACCCTGGCAACTACTAATCTGTTCTGCATCTCTGTATTCTTTTTTTTTTTTCCCCCAGCACCACTTATTGAAGAGGCTGTCTCTTCTCCATTGTATATTCTTGCCTCCTTTATCAAAGATAAGGTGACCATATGTGCATGGGTTTATCTCTATTCTATTGGCTTTTTTTTTTTTTTACAGGCTCCGGACACGCAGGCTCAGCCGCCATGGCTCACGGGCCCAGCCGCTCCGCGGCATGTGGGATCTTCCCGGACCTGGGCACGAACCCGTGTCCCCTGCATCGGCAGGCGGACACTCAACCGCTGCGCCACCAGGGAAGCCCAACTGATAGTTTTTATCTTTGTTTACACAGGCTATTCTCATCAAACCCTCATTTGGCCACAGCCAAAGATTTTTTAATTATGGTCCTCTTCGATGATGTAATTAATTCTCTGATTTTAAACTCCACTTTCTCAGCTTTGTTTTTTTGTCACAGTATAAAAACTAAGGTGTTTTATTTCTTATATTAGAAAATTGGTATAAATCTTTGTTTAACCTTTATTTGCTATGCATCAACCAAATATAGGAGTTTGAAATTTTTCCATTGTTTTGTGCAATATGAATTTCCATTTTTTCCTTTCATCCTGTGTCTGAACTAAGCAGTGCTGCCCACCGTGTACTTTTCCAGTGTTTATGCATATCACATTTGTTCTCAAATCTACTTTCCAAGTCTTGTTTGTTTAGTTAAAGAAGACAGGCAGAGACCTTAAGGAATAAAAATGAAAATATTACAATCCATGAAAAGTTTGTCTTGAAGGGCTACAACTGGTATGGAAACAAGGACAAATACTGTGTAATTCCTAAAGATTGGAAAAGATTAATTTGGACAGTTAGTATACGTGGCACTTGAAGGAAATGTTAAGGTGTAGTATTCAGTTTTTCAAATTTTGTTCCTTCCTTCTTTAGTTTGTGAACAAGGCCAATTTTAAATTTCAAAACTTGGACATCTTTCTAACTCATTCTTGTTAATGTTTTCTTCTTGTGAGAGAGATTTGTAGAAATTTCAAACATTTTGTTCTTTCATGTTTAATTCCCTTTAATTATGGTATCCACTGTACTTTTACATCTGTGTCTTGCTGTTTTAAAAATAAGACATATAGAAAGAATGTTTAGAACTTTATCCCCCTTATGAAAATAACTAAACAAACAATGGCACTTCAGATGCTTTTCTTCTATTTAGATTTGTTCCTTGGGCCTTTGATATTAACCAGTTAATAGTGAACCCCACTACTGAGGTTTGTCTTAAAACATTTTCTGTTAATTTCGGAAAGAATAGAAAATCCTCATAGGCAGTTTGCTATTAAGACCACACGCATAATCTAATCTATTTTACTCCTCTATGATTGATATCTTTAACTTCATCCTTTCTAGTTTTTTACTGCAAAATAAATATCAAGATACTTCTCATCTTTTATCTATGAAAATCAATGACATAATTGATTCTCAAACAAATTTTAGATTGAATCTAAATCCTACATTTCAATTTTTTATTAAAAAATATTTTAAATTCTTCTTACTTTAATTATTATAGAAATAGTTAACATAAAATTTACCTTTTTTTTGGTGGTGGTTCTTTTTTTTTTATTTTTGTGGTACGCGGGCCCCTCACTGCTGCCGCCTCTCCCGTTGCGGAGCACAGGCTCCAGATGTGCAGGCTCAGCGGCCATGGCTCACGGGCCCAGCTGCTCGGCAGCACGTGGGATCCTCCCGGACCGGGGCACGAACCCGCGTCCCCTGCATTGGCAGGCGGACTCTCAACCACTGCGCCACCAGGGAAGCCCAAAATTTACCATTTTTAATTCTACAACTCAGTAGTGTTACCTGTGTTAACATTGTTGTGTAACAGATCTCTAGAAATTTTTCATCTTGCAAAACTGAAACTGTACCCATAGAACAACTCCCATTTCCCCTCCCCTTTAACCCCTGGGAACTATTGTTCTACTTTGTTTCCATGATTTTGACTACCCTAGATATCTCATAAGTGCAGTCATACAGTATTTGTTGTTTTGTGACTACCTTATTTCACAAAACATTATGTCCTCAAGGTTTGTCTGTGTTACAGCATGTGACAGGATTTCCTTTTTTTAAGGCTGAATAATACTCCATTGGATGTATATACCACATTTTCTTTATCCATTTATTTATTGATGGATATTTGGGCTGCTTTCAACTCCTGGCTCTTATGAATAATGCTGCAGTGAACATTGGTGTGACCTCTTTGACCTCTTTGAGATCAAAGTCTTGGATATATATACCCAGAAGTGAGATTGCTGGGTCATATGGTAATTCTGTGATTCTTTTTTTGAGGAGCCTCCAGACTCTTCTTTAGCAGCCACACCATTTTACATTCCTATCAGCTGGACACAAGGGTTACAATTTCTGTACATTCTTGTCAACACTTGTTTTTTTCTGTTTTGTGTTAGTGACCACCCTAATGGATGTGAGACTGTATCTCAATGTGGTTTTGATTTGTATTTCTCTGATTAGTGATGCTGAGCATCTTTTCATATGCTTGTTGGTCATTTTGCATATTTTCTTTGGAGAAATGTTTATTCAGGGCCTTTGACCATTTTAAAATCTGGTTACTTGTATTTTAGTTGTTAAGTTGTAGGAGTTCTTTACATGTTCTGGACATTAACACCTTACCAGATACATGATTTGCTGTTATTTTCTCCCATTCCATAGGTTTCCTTTTCACTCTGTTGATTGTTTCCTTTCATGTGCAGAAAATTTTGTTTGATGTAATCTTCTTTGTCTTTTTATGCTTTTGTTGCCTTTGCTTTGATCCAAGAAATCATTGCCAAATGCACTGTCATGAAGCTTCCCCCTATGCTTTCTGTTAGGAATTTCATAATTTTAGGTTTTACATTTAGGTCTTTAATCCATTTGGAATAAATTCTTGTATATGGTTTAATGGTCTAACTTCATTCTTTTGCATTTGGATATCCAGTTTTCACACCATTTGTTAAAGGACTGTCATTTCCCCATTGTGTGGCCTTGGCACCCTTGTAGAACATCACTTGAGTGTATACATAAGAGTTTATTTCTGGGATCTCTGTTCTGTTTCACAGGTTTATGTGTCTGTCTATATTCCAGCACTGAACTGCTTTGATTACTGTAGCTTTTAAAATCAGAAGGTATGAAGCCTTCAGCGTTGTTCTTTTTTCAGATTGTTTTGGCAATTCAGGGTTTCTTGAGATTCCATATGAATTTTAGGATGCTTTTTCCTACTTCTGCAAAAAATGACAGGGATTTTGGTTGGCATTGCATTGAAACTTTTGACCGCTTTGGATAGGATGGGCATTTTAACAATATTAAGTCTTTCAATCCCCATGAATATGTCTTTCCGTTTATTTGTGTCTTTTATTTCTTTCAACAAGGTTTTGTAGTTTTCAGTGTAAAGGTCTTTTACTGTCTTGGTTAAGTTTGCTCCTAAATATTTTATTCTTTCTAGTGATATTGTAATGGGATTATTGTCTTAATTTCTTTCTCAGATTGCTCATTGTTTGTATATAGACGTACATCGGATTTCTTTTTTGTTGTTGAGGTATAGTTGATTTACAATATTATATAAATCTCAGGTGTACAACATAGTGAGTCACAATTTTTAAAAGTTATACTCCCTTTATAGTTGTTATGAAATATTGGCTGTATTCCCTGAGCTGTACAATATATCCTTGTAGCTTATTTATTTTATACATAATAGTTTGTGCCTTTTAATCTCCTATCCCTATCTTGCCCCTCTCCCCTTTCCTCTCCTCACTGGTATCCACTAGTTTGTTCTCTATATCTATGAGTCTGTTTCTTTTTTGTTATATTCACTAATTTGTCTTAGTTTTTAGATTCCACATGTAAGTGATATTTCGTGTTGATTTTCTATCCTGTAGCATTGCTGAATTCATTTATTAGTTCAGACTTTTTCGTGTGTGTGTGGCCTCTTTAGGGTTATCTAAATATAAGATGTCGTCAGTGAACAGTGATACTTTTACTCCTTTTGATTTGGCTGCCTTTTATTTATTTTTCTTGCTTAATTGCTCTTGTGAGGCCCTTCCAGTGCCATGTTGAAGAAATTGGTGAGAGCGGGCAAACTTACCTTGTTCCTTATCTTAGAGGGAAAGCTTTCAGTTATTCACCATTGAGTATGATATTAGCTATGGGCTTTTGACATATGGTCTTTGTAATATTGAGGTAGTTTCCTAGCTTGTCGAGTGTTTTTATCATGAGAAGGTGTTGAATTTTGTCAAATGCTTTTTCTGCAACAATTGAGAAGATCAGGTGGTTCCCCCTTTATTCTTTTAATGTGGAGTATTATGTTGATTGTTTTTCATGTGTTGAGCTATCTTTCTATTCCAGGGATAAATCCTACTTTGCCATGTTGTGTAATTCTTTTTAATGTGCTGATGAATTTTATATGCTAGCATTTTGTTGAGAATTTTTGTATATATGTTTATCAGAGATATTAGCCTGTAATTTTCTTTTATTTTGGTGTCTTTGGCTTTGGTATCTGGATGATGTGGGCTTCATAAACTGAGTTTGGGAGTGTTCCCTCCACTTCAGTTTTTTGGAAGAGTTGAGAGGGCTGTTGTTGACTTTCTTTAAATGTCTGGTAAATTCTCCAGTGAAGCCATCTGGTACTTGACTTTTTTGGTTGCTAGGATGTTTTTGATTACTGATTCAATCTCTGTACTTGTTTAGGTCTGTTCAAGTTAATTTCTTCTTGATTCGGTCTTAGTAGGTTGCATATTTCTAGGAAGTTATCCATTTCTTCTAGATTATCCAATTTGTTGCCACAGTGGTGTCTTATGATCCTTCTCTTTCCGTGACATCAGTTATAATGCCTCCTGTTTCATATATGATTTTGTTTATTTATGCCTTCTTTCTTTTTTCTTAGGTAATCTAGATAAGATTTTACCAATTAAAAATTTTTTTTCTATTGATTTTGTATTGTCTATGTCATTTATTTCTGCTGTAATCTTTATTGTTTCCTTCCTTCTTATAACTTGGAGTTTAGTTTGTTTTTTACTTTTCTAGTTCCTTGAGGTGTAAAGTTAGGCCGTTGATTTGAGGGTTGTTTTTTTTTTTTTTTGTAAGCATTTACCACCACAAACTTTTCTCTTAGTACTATGCTGCATCAATTTTCCCATAAATTTAGTATGTTGTGTTTTTGTTTACATATATCTCAGATATTCTCTAGTATCCGTTGTGATTTCTTATTTTACTCACTGGATTTTTAAAAGTTTTCCACATATTTGTGACTTTTTTCCATTTTCCTTATGATGTTGATTTCAAGTTTTATTCCATTGTGATTCACAAAGATATTTGGTATGGTTTTCATTGTTTTAAATGTGTTCGGGCTTGTTTTGTGACCTAATATATGATCTATACTGGAGAAAGTTCTGTGTGTGCTTGAGAAGAATGTGTGTTGGGTGACAATTTCTACATTTGTCTGTTTGATCTTTAGTCTTGTTCATTTCTAGGGATTCCTTACTGATTTTCTGTCTGGAACATCTATCCATTATATAAAATGATGTTCTGAAGACTCCTACTATTATGGTGTTTCTGGTTTTCTGTAAAAAAAAACAATTTTTACATCCTATATTTGGGGAGATAGATGATATGTCCATATATATTTATAAATGTTATACCTGGTCAGTTGACTTTTCATTATGTAGTGTCCTTCTTTGTCTCTTGTAATAGTTTTTGATTTCAAATGCATTTTGTCTTAAATACGTATGGTCACCTCTACTTTGTTTTGCTTATCATTTGAATGGACTATCTTTTTCCTTACTTTTACTTTCAGCCTGTTTGTGTCTTTAGACCTAAAGTGTTCCTCTTGTTGACAGCATATAGCAGGACCTTGGTTTTTTTTGTTTTTGTTTTGTTGTTGTTTTATTGAATCCATTAAGCCAGGGTATATCTTTCTATGGAGAATGTAATCCATTTGGATTTAAAGTAACTATTGTAGGGACAAACTTATTATTGCCATTTTATTGAATATTTTCTGTTTGTCTTGGAGCTGTTTTGTCTGTCTTCAGTTTTTTCTTACTTCCTGTGTGTTTTGTTTATTTTCTTAATTAGTTAGTAGTGTCAGTGCTTTAATTCATTTCTCATTTTTTTGTGTATCTATTATAGGTATTTTCTCTGTCATTACCATGGGGATTACATAAAATATCTTAAGTTTACACCTATTTTAAACTAGTAACAACTTCAGTCACATCTTTCCTCCCACTACTTTATGTTATTGGTATCATACATAATATCTTTTTGTATTGTGTATACTTTTTTTTTTTTGCGGTATGCGGGCCTCTCACTGCTGTGGCCTCTCCCACCGCAGAGCACAGGCTCCGGACGCACAGGCTCAGCGGCCATGGCTCACGGGCCCAGCCGCTCTGCAGCATGTGGGATCTTCCCGGACCGGGACACAAACCCGTGTCCCCCGCATCGGCAGGCGGACTCTCAACCACTGCACCACCAGGGAAGCCCTGTATTGTGTATACTTTGACATAGATTTACAATTATATTTTATACTTAAATTCTGTACCAGAATTATATGATTTTTGCACCAACTTTACAGTAATGCAGCATTCTGCATTTGTTTGTGTATTTACTCTTACCAGAGAATTTCAAATTTTCATTTGCTTTCAAGTTGCTGTAGTGTCCTTTCTTTTTTTTTCTTCAGTAAACATTTAATCTTCTTTCCTACGGCATTTGTGAACATAATTTATGAACTATAACATATATACACAACATATATACATATGTATACACACATAGATATATATAATATATATTAGCTTGATGAATTTTTACCAAATAAACATACCAATATTACTATCGCTCAGGTTAAAAACTACATTATTACAACCCTATAAACTTCCCCATTGCTCTCTCCCAGTCATTACCCTTTCCCGAAAGCTAACCTATTCTGTCTTTATATAAGATTTATGCCAGTGGATTCATAGAGCTTTTAATCTTTTGTGCCTGGATTCTGTCTTTCAACATTATGCTTTTAAGATTTTTATGTGTTGTTTTGAATAGCTGTAGTTAATTCATTTTTAGTCTGAATGTAACACAGTTTATTTATCCTGTTTGCTGTTGAGGGAATATGTACTGTTTTCAGTTTCTGGCTATTTCACATAATGTGCCATGAGCATCTGTGCAAGTGCCTGGTGCTCACAAGCACGTATTTCTGTGAGCTGTATAACTTGAAGTGGAAATGCTGGGTCAAAGGATGTGCATATCTTCAGACTGAGTGGATAATGACAAACTTTTCCAAAGTGGTCGCACAGTTTGCATCCATACCAGCAATGCTGGAGAGTTTTCATTATTCTGTATCCCCACAAATACGTGCTATTGTCTGTTTTGGAACAGCAACAACAAATAGCCAATATAATGGTGTGTAATGATATACCACTGTGGTTTTAAAGTGAATTTTCCTAATCACTAATGATGTTGAATAGTGTTTATCGTGGTCTGAGTGTGGGTTGGAAGAAGAATTTCCAGAAATGAAGTAATTTAGAAAAGAGTGAGTTTCTTGAGAACAAAGAGCAGAGTTAGTGAGGGGTGATGCAAATACAGCGGGCCGACTTCCTGATAGATCAGGGAGAGCCGGTCCTCTTTGTGAGCTAGTAGCCAACTTTTATAGCCTCAGGACAAAGAAAATTCCTGCCGGCAAGACGGCATTAGGTCATTCTTGTCAGGATGCTCTGAGGTTACTACATGGTGATTATTTTGCTTAATACGGAGTTGGGGGGCTGTCTGGTTTAGATTACGAGAGCCCATGGCAACAGTTGCAGTGGGGGCTTGGTTAATTCTGGAATTTTTGTCCTGTATCCTTGATACAGGGTGTCCTTGACGTAGGGCTCAACAGTATTTCATAGGTTTATCAGTTATTTGGATGTCCTCTTTTATGCCTTTTGTCAATTATTTAAAACTGGTTGCTGAATGTAAAATGGATGGCTAGTGGGAAGCTATAGCACAGGGAGATCAGCTTGATGCTCCGCGATGACCTAGAGGGGTGGGACAGGGAGGGCGGGAGGGAGACGCAAGAGGGAGGGAACATGGGGACAAATGCATATGCATACCTGACTCACTTTGCCGCACAGCAGAAACCTACACAACACTGCAAAGCAACCACACTCCAACAAAGATACAAAAAAATAAAACTGGTTGCTCTTTTTTCTTATTGATTTACAGTGGTGCTTTATATATTTGAAATATAAGTCCTTTGTCTAATATATGGCTTGCAAACATCTTCTACTTTTCACTCCTAAAGTTGTCTTTTGACAAACAGAATAATGTAGTCTTTATGATCTTTCCTTCTATGCTTATTACTCTTTGTGTTCTGTTTAAGAAAGGTTATAAAGATATGTCTTATGCTATCATCTAGGCACCTTATATTTTTACCTTCCACATTTGGATCTAATCTATCTGGAATTGACGCGTGTGTGTGTGTGTGTGTGTGTGTGTGTGTGTGTGTATCCTATGTGATAGAGATTAAGATTCATATTTTAAAATATGGATGTCTCATTCACCCAAGAAATAATGTAAAGATCATACTTTCCCATCACTTTACCAATGTCATTGTTCTTCAAGATTGCTGTGACTATTGTAGAGCCCTTGAATTTTCATATCAATTTTAGAATCACCTTGTCATTTTCCATTAAAAAATTTCAGGAGAACTTTGAATGGGATTGTATGAGATCTGTAGGTCAATATGGAGGAAAATTGACATCTTTGCAACACTGAGTCTTTCATTACTTAATTAGGAAATTTCTCTCTACATCTTTAGTTTCTCTCAGTAATGCTTTTTTGCTTTCTATATTGAGTTTTGAACATCTTTCATTAGATTTATTTCTTGGTATTCATTTTCTGGGTATAAGTATCATTTAAAAATAGTGTCATGTTAAAAAGTTTCATTTTCAAATTCTTTTTGAATGATATGTAAAATTACAATTTGTTTTGGTATCTCAATGCTTTTGCTAAATTCACTTATTAATTCTAATAGATCACATATATTCTCTTAGGTTTCTGTATCATTATGTCACCTGTGTCATCTTCCGTTCCATTTTTTTTTCTTTTTACATCTTTATTGGAGTATAATTGCTTCACAATGGTGTGCTAGCCTCTCCTGTACAACAAAGTGAATCAGCCACACATACACACATGTTCCCACATCTCCTCCCTCTTGCGACTCCCTCCCTCCCAACCTCCCCATCCCAGCTCTCCAGGCGGTCACAAAGCACCGAACTGATCTCCCTGTGCTATGCGGCTGCTTCCCACTAGCTATCCACCCTACGTTTGGTAGTGTATATGTGTCCATGCCTCTCTCTCGCCTTGTCACAGCTTACCCTTCCCCCTCCCCATATCCTCAAGTCCATTCTCTAGTAGATCTGTGTCTTTATTCCTGCCTTACCCCTAGGTTCTTCATAACATTTTTTTCCTTAAATTCCATACATATGTGTTAGCATACGGTATTTGTCTTTCTCTTTCTCACTTACTTCACTCTGATGACAGACTCTAGGTCCATCCACCTCATTACAAATAACTCAATTTCGTTTCTTTTTATGGCTGAGTAATATTCCATTGTATGTATGTGCCACATCTTCTTTATCCATTCATCTGATGATGAAGAATAAAAGGGAGAAAAAGTAGAAAGAAAGAATTAGTAGAAGTAGAAAGAGAGAAAGAAAGAAAGAAAAAATGGAGGGTGCAAGGGAGGAAGGAAGGAAAAAAAGAAAGGAGATAAAGTAAAATAAAATAAGATAAAATATAATAAAGTTATTAAAATAAAAAACTAATTATTAAGAGAAAAAAATTTAAAAAACAAACAAAAAAACCGGATGGATAGAACCCTAGGACAAATGGTGGAAGCAAAGCTATACAGACAAAATCTCACATAGAAGCATACACATACACACTCACAAAAAGAGGAAAAGGGGAAAAAAATCATAAATCTTACTCTCAACCTCCTCAATTTGTGATGATTCGTTGTCTAAAGGAGGGAAGGAAGGAAAGAAAGAAAGAAAGAAAAAATAATTATTAAGAAAAATAATTTTTTTTTAAATGGACGAATAGAACCCTAGGACAAATGGTGGAAACAAAGCTATACAGACAAAATGTCACCCAGAAGCATATACATACACACTCACAAAAAGAGAAAAAGGGGAAAAAATCATAAATCTTGCTCTCAAGTCCACCTCCTTAATTTGGGATGATTCGTTGTCTATTCAGGTATTCCACAGATGCAGGTACATCAAGTTGATTGTGGAGCTTTAATCCGCTGCTTCTGAGGCTGCTGGGAGAGATTTCCCTTTCTCTTCTTTGTTCTCACAGCTCCCAGGGGCTCAGCTTTGGATTTGCCCCGCCTCTGCATGTAGGTCTCCAGAGGGCATCTGTTCTTCACTCAGACAGGATGGGGTTAAAGGAGCCACTGATTCGGGGGCTGTGGCTCACTCAGGCCGGGGGGAGGGAAGGGCACGGATGCGGGGTGAGCGTGCGGCAGCAGTGGCCGGCTTGATGTTGCACCAGCCTGAGGCGCGCCGTGCGTTCTCCCGGAGGAATTGACCCTGGATCCCCGGACCTTGGCAGTAGCGGGCTGCACAGGCTCCCCGGAAAGGGGGTATGGATAGTAGGAGTTGTTCCATGTGTAGATGTATTTCTGGTGTATCTGTGGCGAGGAAGGTGATCTCCACGTCTTACTCTTCCGCCATCTTCCTGGAAGCCTCCAAGTGTCCTTTCATTTCTACTTGAAGTACTCCTTTTAGCGTTTCTTGTATGGTGGGTTTAGCGGTGATGAATGCCATCAGGTTTTTATTTACTGGGAAAACCTTAATTTTGCCTTCATTTTTGAATGATAGTTTTGCTGGTTATGGTATTCTTGCTTGGCAGTTTTTTTCTTTCAGCACTTTGAATATGTCATTCCACTGCCTTGTGGCCTGCTAGGTTTCTGCTGAGAAAACCATTGATAATCTTATGAGAGCTGCCTTAAATGTGATGGGTTGTTTTTCTGTTGCTACTTTTAAAATCTTTGTGACTTTTGACAGCTTGACTAATGTTTCTTAGTGTAGGTCTCTGAGTTAATTCCAGTTGGAAGTTTTTCACCTTCTTGAATTTGTCAGTTTTTTCCCTCAAATTTGGGAAGTTTCTGGCCATTTTTTAAGTAGGCTTCTCATTCTTGGTCTCCCAAATTTGTATATTGGTCCATTTGATGGTGTCTAATAAATCCCTTATTCTGTCTTTATATTTTTCGTTCTTTTTTCTATTTGGTGGTCTAACTCAGGAATTTCAAGTGACTTGTCTTCAGGTTTGCTGATTCTTTATTCTACTTGATAGTCTGTTTTTTTTGTTTGTTTTGTTTTGTGGTATGCGGGCCTCTCATTGTTGTGGCCTCTCCCGTTGCAGAGCACAGGCTCCGGATGCGCAGGCTCAGTGGCCATGGCTCACGGGCCCAGCCGCTCTGCGGCATGTGGGATCTTCCTGGACCGGGGCAGAAACCTGTGTCCCCTGCATCGGCAGGCGGACTCTCAACCACTGCGCCACCAGGGAAGCGCTACAGTCTGGTTTTGATCCCCTCTAGTAAAGGTTTCGATTCAGTTATTGTACTCTTCAGCTTCAGAATTTCTATTGGTTCTATTATAAAGTTTCTTTTTCTTCTTGCATTGTTTTCCTGATTTCATTTCATTTTCTGTCCTTTCTTATCTCATTGAGCATCTTAGTGCTAGTCATTTTAAATTCTCTGTTGGGTAATTCATAGATCTGTTTCTTCAGTTTCTGGAATTTTATTTCTTTGATTGATCCATATTTCCCTGTTTTTTTGTATGTCTGGTTCTCTTTTGTTGAAATTAGGGCATTTGAAAAAATAACCTCCCCATCTTTTTGGAATACCTGTATATAGATGAAGACTTTTACTAGTCAGTCTGGGTAGATACTCTGGTGTCCTCTCAAACCTATTTTTAAAGATGCGTTTTCTTGGAGCTTGTGCATGTATCTCGCATCTGAAGAGGTTTATCTCTTTCTACTTGGGAACTTCCCATCCCTCACCTGGTATCTACTTTCCATATTGCAGTCTTGTGCTGCTTTAGCAAGCCATGGTTGGAGTTACCCCTGTTGTCTGTCTGTGTTACTGCAATTTTTCTGGTTTGGTACCAAGCCAAGGGGTTCACGTTTGTTCTCATCTAGTCCCCAGACATCCAGCTTGTGCTGATTTATCCAAGTCAGGTGAGACTGAAGCCAGTGCCTTATCAGTACCCCAAAAAGCCAGAATATTGCATGCAAATTCCACTCTTCTCTTTCCTTCCCAAAGGAGAGGACAGTTGTTGGGAATTTTTTCTTGATTGCACCACACTGTGCGAGGAAGGGGATGGAGTATGGTGGGTAAGAGCAGCAGACTTTCCTACCCACTACCATATGTCTCTTGGGGCTTGCTTTCGCTTGGGGTTCTATAATGTCTCGACAGGTTTCTGGACTTCTTACAAGTGAAATTTGTTTCTTATATTGCTAATCATTGTCTTCATGAGGTAAGGAGGGTATAGGAGTTCCACTTCTGCCATCTTGCTGAAGTCGCCACACGGTAGTGTTTAAGGTCCTCCCTCTGATGACTCTAAGCCCTGTTATACTTATTATGCTTGTACTTCTCCTTTTTCGTTTTCCCTGAAATGTTGTTTACCTTCATTTTAACTATTTTGAGTGTACTAATTACTCAAAGACTTGTTAGAAGATGCATTTCTTTCCCCTAAAGTTTTTAAACTTTTTCGAGTAATACTACAGTGTTACTTTCATTTGCTTTTCTATTTATTTCAAATGTTTTTGCATCCACAGCCAGGTTAGAACAGTTTATCTTAATTCTTTATCTTTTGTCTCCTCTACACAGATAACTAGTACAACACTATACTGTTCGGTTAAAATCATCCTTTTATCCTATAAAAAGCAGCAAGATATATTTGTTGTTGAGAAGAGTGATTGGTGGCATCTGCTTGATGTGATCCTAAGCACTTACCACCTTTTGTTTAGTATTATATGTATTATTATACTTAATTAACTCTTGAGTGGAATTATTTATTTTTCTCAATTTAAGAAATAAATGATGATAGTGTCATTAATGATGGAGGCCCAAATAATGGTCATTAGCATATAAATATTAGAATTCTCTTTCTATATTCCCTGTTTTGGGGAGCAGAAAAGGGTTAAATTAGTTTGTTCTGAAGTTTAGAATTGGGACATCTTTTTATGAAATTGTAAATCACATAGTGGCAAGTATTTATTTTTTTAAGCAAAAATTGTAAAAATAATTTTGATTTGTGACCTAGGATACCACTTAATTGGCAATCAGTTACTTCTGGGGAAAAATAAATACTTACCTTGTTTGTTGAGTTTCTGCCTGTAATCGTGCCTGAACTGCCTGATATATAGTAGGCATTCACTAGATATTTATTGAATGAGTGTCTAATTATTCTTTAGATTCATATTAATGTTTACTGAACCGTTAGAACGTATAAGCTACTTTCATATTCTCTATTTTATTTACTCATATCAAAAACTGAGGTTTAAGAATTATTCTATTCACTTTTCATATGATAAGCAGTTGTGTCAATAGACTAAGTAATTTGTGTAAGGGGTTTAACAAGTGGCAATGCCAAGATTTAAATTTGTTTCTCAGTAAGATTTTCCACTATATTAGAGAAATAACAGATAACATACTGACAAGGCATTTAAAGGTCTTATTTTAAAAGATCCCTTGTGAATTGGGTTTTATTTTACCTTGGTATTTTTCTCCCCCAGAATCCACCAAACCCACCTGTATCACCAGGAAAGTCTGTGGTTGATGGCGGCAGCAATAACAGTGTGCCCTACAGGTGAGAATTGTAAACAGTCTATTTATCAAGTTTTTAATTAAGAGAACAAGGTTCTGATTTTCTTTGCAGAAAAATCTTGGAACGTGATTCTGTGTATTTATGTAGAGATAAGTGTTTGGTACACTGGATTAAGTATATTTGCTTCCTTTTTGCTTTGTTGTAATTGTTCACCTATGGATATTGGTTTTGCTAATTTATTTTAAGGCTTTAACCACTTGTGTTAAATAGTATTATCTTAAGTAATTGAGAAATGCTTTCGTCAGGGGTGATAAAATCTAATGTGTGCAGATATTCGGACCTACATTTGGTTCTCAGGTTCAAGTATTGAAGACATAGAATATAGAAGGAAGACTCTCCCCTAATGCTGTAGACCCCAGCATTCCAAAGTCTTTGTGCCAGCTTTGCTTCACTGCCTTCACTCTCAGTTTAATGCTTTAATATCCAAGTCTAGCCACCCTTTTTTCCAAGGGGCCACTGCTTTCTCTATACATAAATAGATATTCCCTAGAATGGCATATCAAGTGACCATTTGTATGTATATATATTTCATAGAAATGCAAACACAGTGAGACAGATGTTGGAGTCCAAAAGAAATATAAGCGAGAGCACACCGCCCTCCTTCCAAACCCCTGTGAATACAGGTAATATTCTTAACACTGAAATACATTTTCTTAGGATTTGAAGGTTTTGGTTCTCTTTTCTTACGTTCTTTTGAGGTTGAAATGGACTAAGAAACGGAGCACAGTTATGTAAAACTGAGTGCTAAGCACAAAGTTTATTTAAAAATCAGGATCGCAGATATGCATGAAAATACAGAAATGCAGACCTCTACTGTAGTGGTTCTCAAACCTTTGGGTCTTCACATCCCCTTATAATCTTAAAAATTATTAAGAATCCAAAGAGCTTTGTTTATGTGGGTGTACTAATTGATATTTACTATGGTAAAAATTAAAACATAAAAATTTTTAATGTTTATTTATTCACTTTAAAATGATTACAAACCTATATTATGAACCATAAGTAACATGTTTTGATGAAAAGTAGCTCTTTTCCAAGCTTTAAAAAAATTAGCAAAAAGAGTGTTATTGTGTTAAGTTTTTATAAATCTCGTTTATACCTCACTTAAAACATTAAGATGGCTGAAGATACCTGGATTCTCATATCTGCCTCTGCATTCAATCTGTTGCAATTTGTTGTTATGGTTGAAATATGTGAAGAAAATTCAGCCTCATACCAATATGTAGTTGGAAAAGGCCTATAGCCCTTTTAGTGAGTTGTGGATATTCTTCTTTGATACAGCAAGTAGTAGTTTCTTACAGGTTAGTTGCAAAGTGGAATCAGAAATGACACCAATAAACTTTTCTAAATTTTTCATTAAAATTCATTTATCTATCTTGTGCTTGGATGGCTCTTTCACTAATATCATTGATCATTTGGAAAATATTCACTGAGTTTTCTGAGTCTTCCAAATGTTGACAGATTTCATTAATAATTTTTTTTTAAAAATCATATTTATTTATTTCACTATCAGTTCTTCTCAGACAAGTCTTTAAAGATTTGGGAAGCTGTCATGCCCTCAGTGGCAGGTAGACGTATTTTCCAAAGTTCTAATTTTTTTTCTTCTTTTTTTTTTTTGCGGTATGCGGGTCTCTCACTGTTGTGGCCTCTCCCGTTGCGGAGCACAGGCTCTGGACGCGCAGGCTCAGCGGCCATGGCTTATGGGCCCAGCCGCTCTGCGGCATGTGGGATCTTCCCGGACCGGGGCACGAACCCATGTCCCCCTGCATCGGCAGGTGGACTCTCAACCACTGTGACACCAGGGAAGCCCCTAATTTTTGTTTTTTAAAACTCAAATTTTATTATTGCCAATAAATACTGTTGGTCATTTTCTTTGAAGTGACTGCCGTATTTGGTTTATTTTCAAGAAAATATTTGCCAGGTACCCAAGTGTGAATAACCACAGTATGCTTGTAATTCTTTCAAGTAAAAGTGGTTTTCCATTAAAAAATCCTGTTAGCTCAGCTTACAACTCAGCCAATCTTACAAGCACTTTTCCTTGAGCTGACCATCCTTATTTGGCATGCAGCAGTAATGCCCTATGTGTACTTCCCGTTTCTTCACATAAAATATTAAGACGGACTATACTCAAGAATTGAGATTTAATAGAATTAGTAGTTTTTACTACTTCATAATGAACATTGTTTTATTTATTTTGTGTGGTACGCAGGCCTCTCACTGTTGTGGCCTCTCCCGTTGCGGAGCACAGGCTCCAGACGCACAGGCTCAGTGGCCATGGCTCATGGGCCTAGCCGCTCTGCGGCATGTGGGATCTTCCCGGACTGGGGCACGAACCCGTGTCCCCTGCATCGGCAGGTGGACTCTCAACTACTGCGCCACCAGGGAAGCCCCATAATGAACATTCTTAAATGAAACTGATTTTGTTTGGCTTTCACTGTGCACATGTGGTGTTAAAGAGTTCAGTGATGGTTTGGTACGACTACCTTGATTTTTATACTGAGACATCAGAAGTTTTACTCACCATTGCTTTTGCTCCATCATTGTAAATATCTACACAGTGAAAAAGTCAAATAATGTTTTCTTATTGTTATGGAAATTGTTTGGACATTTCAAACTTCCTGAAAGGGTCTCAGTAATCCCCAGGTGTCTCCCTAGACTGCACCTTGAGAATTGCTGCTCTAGCATGCCTATGATTTTGGAAAGACTACAAATCATTGAGAAGAAACTTGGTCATTGATTTTAAACCTGTTCAAATGAGAATAAACACAGATGGTTGAACTCAAATGACTATAAAACTATAGTGACAAGCATTTTGATTTTCTCTGCTCTTTGTCATCTGCTCCTTAATTCATCTCCCATCTTCACTGTGCTATTTTCCATATCACATAATGTCAATAGAGTGTTAATAGAGACAGCCTCTCCTCACCAGTTCCTCCCCAGGGAATCCAGTAAAATTTTTGATCCATAGATAGAGGTTTCACATTGTCCAAATGACAAAATACCATCACCAGGTTTACCTGTTATTCATTAATGGTACTCTTTCTAGATTTTCTATTTGAGTTTATGTATTGCCAGTGTTCTAAGGCATTTATAATATATTTAATGTACTTTCAAAATTGTCTATACAATTTTACCTAGTTTTCAATGTTTTTTAGTTGTTTTTCCACCTAGTTACTCTGAAGTAAGTAAAATAATTTTCAGAGACTCCTTTTATAGAGATAGCAGTCCTCTGCCTTAATCATAAAACATGTGCTGTTTTCATAATGTACCAGATACAGATGCAAAAATGCTTCTACAGATAATCTAAGAGTTCAAGGATTTAAATCTTGAATTAAAAATTTAATTATGAGAGACTTTCCTGTATATATTGCAATACATCAAATTTGTATTATATTATCTTAGCTGATAGATAGCTATTTAAACTGAGACTTCTTTTTTCTTTTTATAGTATCTTCAACCAATCTTGTCACTCCTCCAACAGTTGTCAGTAGTCAACCTAAATTGCAGCCTCCAGTGACGTCGGGTTCTCTGACAGCAACGTCAGTTCTTCCTGCACCCAACACAGCTACAGTAGTTGCTTCTACTCAGGTGCCTAGTGGAAATCCCCAACCTACAATCTCTTTACAGTCTTTGCCAGTGATTTTGCATGTACCTGTTGCTGTATCCTCCCAACCTCAGCTCCTACAGAGCCATCCAGGGACTTTAGTGACCAATCAACCATCTGGCAACGTTGAATTCATTTCTGTACAAAGCCCACCTACAATGAGTGGTCTAACCAAAAATCCAGTATCTTTGCCATCCTTGCCAAACCCCACTAAACCAAACAACGTTCCTTCTGTGCCCAGTCCTAGTATTCAAAGGAATTCTCCTGCCGGTGCTGCACCATTAGGAACAACACTTGCTGTACAGGCTGTTCCAACAGCGCACTCTATTGTACAAGCCACAAGGACTTCTTTACCCACAGTAGGCCCATCAGGACTCTATAGTCCGTCAAATAATCGAGGCCCTATACAGATGAAAATCCCAATTTCTGCTTTTAGTACTTCATCTCCTGCAGAACAGAGCAGCATGGCCACCACAAGAATTGGTAAGTCAATATGGAGGTTTAATAATAGAAATGCAAGCATGTTAATAGTCTATAGGTAATTGAACATGTGTGTGTGTGTGTGTAAGTGACTAGCATTACTGGAAGAACAGAGTAAATAGAATTTCCACAGAGATTATTTTTAGTAAGTTTTTTGTTACCTAAGAGAAATGATGTTGTTACAGTGGGATTTGAGAGAGAGTTTATTTTGAGTGAGAAGTTAGCATTTGTAATTTATCTTTTACTAATTTTCCTAATCTGTGCGAATTTTTAATTTAGGCTTTGTAGCAAGCATTATGAATTACTTTTCTAATACATTTTTCAGATATATCTGAATAGAGCAAGTATATTTTAAAGGATCTAATTGACATAATATATGCTAATAAGAAGAAAATAAAAACCACATATCTTCCCTACCCATTTGGAAAAATCCTCTGTGCAATCACTCATATCTTGCAAATTTGAGAGGTTTAAAACTAGGTCTTCCCTCTTTAATTTACTACAGAATGTTTGCTTGCTTTTTGTTTTCTCTTTTATATATTTTTCCGTTATGACATATGATTATGTTTGCATATGTATATATACTTTGAAGTATTGCAAAAAGGAGAACTTGATTGCTCCTGTTTTTCAAATCTGTAAAACTCTATGTCTTCCTTGTTCTTCAAAAGCATACATTTTTTATGCATTCTTGAACTTGTTTATTCTTTATTTCTGATTTCACATTTATCCCCACTGCTTTTGGAAAGACAGGAAAGAGAGCCTAGTCATCATGTATATAATGAAATTGCCAATAGTATCTGTCTTACTGATGTAGGAAGTGACCGTGGAATATAAGAAACAGATTATAAAGTACAAAATTACTCTTACAAGTGAGATATACAAGCCTTGTTTTTTTTAATTTCTCATGTAGTCTTCAGTAGTGTACTTGCCCTCTGAGTATATTTTCTCATAAAATAGTGATGGTGTTTCATAGAGTTATTGAGAGAGTAAATGAATGGCAGCTAAAAATTAATATTGGACTGAACCTGAATATCATCCTCATATAATTAACATCTGGGATATAAGAGTAAATCTGAAATTTCAAATAGAATTATTAGTATTTAAAATTAAATATTTGCATGGTACAGTAACCATATTTTTTTAGCATTATCTGCTATCACATCTTTATATGCTAAAGATGCTTACTTTTAATAGAGGTCAGTGATGAGCAAGATTTTGGGGGTTACTTCATATTTCTCTAATTTATTTTTCTTCCAGTCATTACTGTTTTTTAATATGTCAGGTGGAAGATGATTATCATGGACATTCTTTTATGAGATTCTGGAGTTTTTTTTCTTTATGAAATTTTTAGCCTAGTTGACATTGTTTCTAATTCATGGTCACAAGATAAGATATATTCTTAAATATAGAACTTTCCCTGAAAGACCATGGCCTGAAAAGAAATAAATAACTTAAAAGATTATTTTGTTTAATGTTATGAATGCAAGTACCCTAAATACTTCTACAATATCAGAATTGTAATTCAGTTTCATTATCCTGTTAACATTGTATGAACATCTGTTGACACAAGAGGTATGTTTTTCCCAAAGTTATCTAGCTTAGTGCGCTTTATTAGTTGTAATGAGTGTTAGTCTGTTTTGTATCTATTTAATTACTTGACTGCCCTTGATTATTTTTGTATATAAAATTAATAGTTTTCCCCATTATTATTAATTAGAACATCACTCTACTTTTGTGATATATACATTTATACTTACACTTAGAATTTTATATTTTAACATATATTTAACACATTTATATGTACTTTAATACATAAATTATATTAAGGAGATCTTCATTTTGAGTTCTATTTAGAATGCTTACCTACTTTTGAAAGTAAATTATTAGATATTAACCAAAAATGTTAATGATAAGCTTTGTTTTTCATAATGTTAATTAGAATGAGATCCTATGAGATGATATGTTCTTTGATCATGCATAATTTTAGGGGTGCCATAAATGGCATTAAAGTAGGCATTTAGCTATTGAGGCTTGCCAAAGCCTAAGCTGAAGCCAAATAGCAAATTTTGGCTAAATATGAAGGTTGAACCAAACTTTAATACATCCCTAATGTGATAAAGTAATTAGTTTTAAATCCTATGCTTATGTAGGTTTTATTTACTTAATGAGAACATATACTGTATAACTAGATATGCATTTGTATGTATTTTATATACATATATCCCCATAGAGTAAGTCAATATTTTTTGTAAAATGTAAAGTAAAAATTGTTCTAAGGACTACTTGGAAATTTAGAGACCAAATTATAGCTTATATCATTTATTCATAAAATATCAAATGCTTGTATTCTAAAATCCTGCAGATACACAGAAATGTACAAAATAGTCCCTATTCTAACCAAGCTCATAATCAAATACGGAACTTGGATATTAAATAAATAATTAATTAGCAATGTGATGAGTGTAAAGATATGAAGGTTTCTGTGAGAAGATATGGGAGATCTGGGATGGTATGAGAATGGAGTGAATGGAAAGATGGTGGGAAATAAGGTTTTAAAGGATTTTTACAGAGAGGAAGGAGTGTGACATCCATGAACACTGGCTGCAGTGAGGGGAATGGATTAGAGGGGGAAAAACAGAGTTAGAGAGACCAGTTAGGAGGCTCTTGGACTGATCTGAATGAGAGATGGTGTTGTAAAAATGATTTAAAGGTCTTGCATTGCATTCATTTTCATACCATTATCCAGCACCTACTGGGGTATACTACTAATTGGCACTCCTGTAAAACCTTTTTATTATTCTGGTAAAAATTCAGTGTTGGTAAAAAGTGACAATATCTTTTCAACATAAAAAGATAGAGATGTTTCCCATACGACAGAAAGAATTTGAGGTACAATTTTTTTTTTTTTTTTTTTTTTCGGGACGCGGGCCTCTCACTGTTGTGGCCTCTCCCGTTGCGGAGCACAGGCTCCGGACGCGCAGGTTCAGCGGCCATGGCTCACGGGCCCAGCCGCTCCGCGGCATGTAGGATCTTCCTGGACCGGGGCACGAACCCGTGTCCCCTGCATCGGCAGGCGGACTCTCAACCACTGCGCCACCAGGGAAGCTCGAGGTACAATTTTTGACTTTACCCCCTGCCAGTTTTTTTTTTTTTTGCGGTACGCGGGCCTCTCACTGTTGTGGCCTCTCCCGTTGCGGAGCACAGGCTCCGGACGCGCAGGTTCAGCGGCCATGGCTCACGGGCCCAGCCGCTCCGCGGCATGTAGGATCTTCCTGGACCGGGGCACGAACCCGTGTCCCCTGCATCGGCAGGCGCCCCAACTTTAGCTAATTCTGAAAGTAAAAAGTTACAAATCAATCTATCAAGCAATAAAATTGGCAGGGTGGGGCTTCCCTGGTGGCGCGGTGGTTGAGAGTCCGCCTGCCGATGCAGGGGACACGGGTTCGTGCTCCGGTCCGGGAGGATGCCACATGCCGCGGAGCGGCTGGGCCCGTGAGCCATGGCTGCTGAGCCCGCGCGTTTGGAGCCTGTGCTCCGCAACAGGAGAGGCCACAACAGTGAGAGGCCCGCGTACCACAAAAAAAAGAAAACAAAAACAAAACCAGAATTTATCTAAAGTAGATATTATAGTAAAAGAAAACAAAAGATGCAGTGAGACTAAAAAATGATTAAGAATCAAGAAAACAATCTGTAATAAAGGGGTAGGGGAAGTTAACTGAAAATCTAGAATAAGGAATATTACTACAGCTTTGTGAATAATTAACTCTTTTTCCTGAGATAGTCAAAGAATCACTCTAGATAACAGAACTCTCATAGTTATTAGTATTTGTGTGTGTGTGTGTGTGTGTGTTTGTGTGTGTGTGTGTAAAGAAGTAAAACATTTTATTAAGCAGTCTAAATCTTCTCTGAGTCTTGAGGATAATTGTATGAGGATATTTCAACAGAAAATAAAAATGAAGCTCCCTCACCTACTTTGCTTCTGAATTTACCTTTTATTTTCGTTTGAAAATGAAAATGTCTTTTAAATCCAAATGAATGTATTGACATTGTATATATGTATTAAATAATGGGTAGTAAATTGATGATGTTGTGGTAATATCATAAGTGTAATTTAATACTCAGCCATGTAGGATCAGTACCCTGGAATTTATTTTTTATTAAGTAGTATTTCAAGAACTTCACAGTCCAGAAGAGAAGCTGATTCATTGTAAATGAAGTAATTTTAAGGTATTAAAGATATGTATATATCTTTTTTAAGTTATACACATCTTAAATTATTTCCCTGCGATATTCTCTAGGTTAGAGTTTTATATATATATATATATTCTTCCTACGAAAGGAACTAAGATAATTCAGATAGGGTAGGGAGAAATTGTAAGGGCCTCCTTTTATGTACCTAGCCTAGAAAACCCTCTTTTTTAATAGGTAGATATTTATCCTGATTTTTTTGACATACAGATTTATATGTAGAAATACATGGTTCTGTCTCCTGTTTCTGTTTTGTTTTTTTAATATAAATGGTTTACTTTATATGTGTGTTATGAAGATTTACAGATGAAAGGAGTGCCATATTTTGACCAACTTTTTTTTGACAAAAAAGCAAGGATGGAATGTTTCAACACTAGAAAATTCTTATTAATATAATTGACCACATTTTACCAAAGAGCAAAACTGATTACTCACCTCAGTAGATGCTCAAGACATTTGATAAAATTTAATACCTTCTCTTTAGAAATTGAGGCAGAAAAACCTACTTGGTTTCTTTTCTGTGCTGTTTTTTCATTCAGCTATCTTTTTTACAACTATATAGTTGTAGTTCTATACATACAACTTTCATGTGTGTGTGTGTTTGTGTGTACATACATGCATGCACACACATACATATGCCACAAACTCAACACAAGTTAATTGAAAACTGAATAAAGAAAAATCATCTGTGATTGACCTACTGAGATTATCCATGTATATTTCATCAGAATCACTGTAACTATTTTTCTAGTGAATTTATTACATTTTTACCATGCTATTAAATTTTTTTTCTCCAAAGGTATATAGTATGGAAGGATTATATTTTATTTAACTATTCATGTTTCAGCATTTAAGTTACAGACGTCTTAAATTGTTTCCCTGCAATATTCCTTAGGTTAGAGTTAAAATTTCTGGTTAATGATCTCTATTACGAATTTGTCCTTCTGAAAGGTTTTGTAGTGGTGGTCTATGAGAGGATCTATTTACATATGTAACATGTTGACAGACAAAAAAAATTGGAGAAAATTAACATGAATTGTTGTATGTAAAGCAACCCATCCTTTCACATTTTGTACGTGCCTTTAAGAATAGCTCTGAGTTTTGCTTTGTTTTGTTTTTTGGCTCCTCAGAAAACCAGACAAACAAAACAATAGATGCTTCTGTTAATAAGAAAGCAGCTGATAGCACATCACAGGTAAGATTTTTCCTACTGTTTCAAACTAAAATTCTAATTACAGTCCATAAGAGAATGAATTTCTATCAATATTCTTTGGTAAAATGAAAATTATTCTAAGTCTGCTTTTTACAACTGTTCAGACATTTTTAGTGTCTCTGTGTTGTTTGACAAGAATTGAGTTTTTTTGCTTAGTAGTTCTCTTAGAAATAATATGTTTATTAAATTAACTAACTGCTTGGATTATATATAATTGGCAGTCTAGTTGTTTTTCTTCATATATTGTGAAGTTTTAAGTCTCCATGTGTAATTTCTTCCTGGCCCATCTTTTTAAGAAGGTCTCACTGGTTTACCTCCCCACGGGGGTCTCCCCACCCAGTCCTCTGTCCTGCCATTGCCAACACACACGGAGACATCATTTTAGTTTCTTCAAAGCTGATCAGAGATAGCTTTTATGGAAAGGAAATCTTGGTCTTTCTGATAGCTTATTAGCACTTTGCCAGTCCTGGTACTTTTTCATGTTAAATTTAAGTCACTCAGGAATGGGGTAACTACTTTTTTCCTGTATTAAATTAACAATGTTCATCATACTTCTTCTACTATATTGCTTTAGGTGTAATAGATTTATAGGGAAGCCATTAGGTTGTTGATAGTCTGATTTTATTTTCTTCCCTTCCTCTTAATCATATCAAGAAATGCATATATTTTTCCTAGAAAAATAAAAAATCTTGAATAAGTCAGGCATGAATAAATTACATGAATTTTAAAACAAGGGCATAATCTTTCTTTTGACTGTTTTCCTTTAAAATGATGGATTTTTAACCAAAGATAGGTGTACACCATGCTTTATAGAAAGCTATTAGAAATATTTTATTTCTTACAAATTTTAGCAGTCTTTTTATATGATATTCAAGATCAGAGTTTTGATTGCTTCTGAGGATGTCTTGTAGTAGCTGTGTTTTTAATTAAAAGTATATGGAGTACTTTCTGGAAGACACATGGTATAGGAAATGTTGATATATTCAGTGACTTCTATGTAACATTTATAGGAAGTCTAGCCTTACTTTATAAAGTAAACCTAAAACTAAACAAAGAAATTACAAACAACTTTATTTCCCTCAGTAGTTTTTTTTCTTGTTTGTCTGGACATACTAGGTAATGTTTCAAGACACGAAAATGGACATTGTAATGGCTGTGTTTTTATCTTATTAAAAATGATGATTCTTGGGCTTCCCTGGTGGCGCAGTGGTTGAGAGTCCGCCTGCTGATGCAGGGGACACGGGTTTGTGCCCCGGTCTGGGAGGATGCCACATGCCGCAGAGCGGCTGGGCCCATGAGCCTGCGCGTCCGGAGCCTGTGCTCCACAACAGGAGAGGCCTCAACAAGGAGAGGCCCGTGTACGGCAAAAAAAAAAATGATGATTCTTCTAAAGTTGTACTGTCTAATGTGGTAGCCACTAATCACATGTTCGCCATTTAAATTAAAATTTAATTTAAGCTTAAATTAAAAATTTACTTCTTATATCACAGTAGCCCCGTTTCAAGGCTCAATAGCCAAATATAGGTAGTAACTACCATATTGGAAAACAAAGATACAGAACATTTTCATCATTGCAAAAAGTTATACTGGATTGCTGAAATAAAGTGTATGTAATATTATAAACATCTAGGTGAAATTAAAATTGATATAAAAGTTTGCTATACTTTTAAAATTGTTTACTTAAAAATATCCTTTTTAAATTAAAGAAAAACAACAAAGCAAAATAATATAAAATCCAGTAACACCCAGCTGCTTATTATATTCTAGAAATTCTAAAACATCATGTGTTACTCCCCACTTCACAGGTTTTAGAATCTAAAATGTTTTACTTTACATTGTATTGTATAACTTACATTTTGATGAACCAGTCGATCCAAAAGACGCCTGAAATAGTAAGTGACTGCATCAGGTAGCAAAGAGACAGTGCAACCAAATATTAAGTTCTCAGTGGTTATTTTATTTGGCTTACAGGAAGAGTAATTCAATACCATTGTATGAAAAACACATACAAGTAGCATGACTAGGGAGCTAACCTGCCAGAGTCATGCCTGGTCAAAAAAAGATTTTCAGCTTTGAATGAGTACCAGTTATGGATTTAAATAATAAATATAATATGCAAGCTTTATTATATGATAAGAAACCATTTTAGAAATATATATGTGCTGCCAGTTATAAATTGATGCTTTACTGGCTCTTTTGGGTTACAAATAAAATTTTTGTTGTTGTGCTGAATACCTTGATTAAGGTAACACTATTTATTTTTAAATAAATTTATTCATTTTGTTTATTTATTTTTGGCTGCGTTGGGTCTTCGTTGCTGCGCACAGGCCTTCTCTAGTTGCGGTGAGCCGGGGCTACTCTCCCTTGCATGGGCTTCTCATTGCCGTGGCCTCTCCCGTTGCAGAGCACGGGCCCTAGGCGTGCAGGCCTCAGTAGTTGTGGCACGCGGGCTCAGTAGTTGTGGTGCACGGGCTCAGCCGCTCCACAGCACGTGGGATCCTCCGGGACTAGGGCTCGAACCCGCGTCCCCTACATTGGCAGGCGGACTCCCAACCACCGCGCCACCAAGGAAGCCCCAACACTATTGTTTTTTGAAGATATATTAAGAAATTATCATTAGGTTTTTCCCCTGTATGTTGCTTAGTAGCAAGTAGAATCTGGTATGAAACAGGTAGCTTGTGATTCCTTAGACTGTTAACTTTCTAAGTATACTCTGCCAACTTCTTTTTTCTCTGCCAAATCTTACTTAGTTGTACTTCTGAACTCTTTAAGGCTATTATAAATTAGAAGGAATCTGGATGGCTTGTATGGAAATGATCGTTGTTCAGACATAGCTAATTTGAAAATAATTAAATATGTAAAATATTCTCTTTGTAGTCCTTGAAGATTTCTCTAATGTCCTCCAAATAAGTATTTATTAACATATTCCATATAATGAGTTATTACTACATATTTTATTCATAGATCTCATTTCATACAGTACATTACTAATATATTTCATATGGTGAAAAACATTATTTATTCGAAGTAACATCGTATGTTGTAAAACAGTATAGAAATCTTTTTCTGCCGCATCTGTAGTTTTATACTACTTTTTTGAGGGACTCAAGATCAGCCTCAATTTTGTTTATTTGCTATAAGGACTTATAAGACCTGTGACAGGTTATACTCATGGTTATGGTTTATCACAGCAAAAGGTAGAGAGCAAAAACAGCAGGAAAAATATATGCATCAAGTGGGATTAAGTGCGGTCAGGCTGAGGCCTCCATATTCTCTCCTATCCAGCACTGCACAGGATGTGCTGTCTCTCTGGTTATTAACTGCAGGGACATGTGCCAATAGTCTTTGCCCAGAGAAGACTGACTATCAGGGTCTGAGCTGACTATACAGCTGCCTCTTTCTTTGTAACCAGCCATGGCAGTCAAAACTCAGGACCTCAACAATGAAACCAGGTGTGCATCGTCAGACTTGATGTCTGTGCAAATCAATCCTGATAAGCCAGTATGACACTGTTTAAGGAGTACATAAGAAAATTATCATTTATTAATGTAAACTTTCTAAGGGTCACATTCCTGGTAGCCAACCAAGCCTGCCTGTAGTTCCCAAGTCCCCTTGGAGAGATGTGTGTGGAGTGAACAACCAGGTCTTCTGTATTTATAACTTCCCTTGCAATTGTTGAAGTGCCCTACTCTAGCCTTTCAAATATGTTCTAGTTATTGCCTTTCAAATATGTTCTTGTTATTTGTTTCAGTAAAAAAAAAAAAACCAAAAAAACCCCCAAAAACCTACAAAGCCAGTATCTTTGCTTTCTTGAAATTTTCTTAGTGTTCACTTAATGAGAGTGGTCTCATTTTGCGGGAAGGACACATGATTAAGTAACTTTTTTTTTTTTTTTTTTTTTGCGGTACGCGGGCCTCTCACTGTCGTGGCCTCTCCCGTTGCGGAGCAACAGGCTCCGGACGCGCAGGCCCAGCGGCCATGGCTCACGGGCCCAGCCGCTCCGCGGCATGCGGGATCCTCCCACACCGGGGCACGAACCCGTGTCCCCTGCATCGGCAGGCGGACTCTCAACCACTGCGCCACCAGGGAAGCCCTTAAGTAACTTTTTAATAAAATAGATTCTTAGTATTAAAAGCTATTTGATACAACTAAGATGTTTTTTAATAGTTTCAAATTGAGTAATTCTGTAATGTGTGTAAATGCAGATATAGGCATGTAATGTCTCTGATTACATAAGTTTTCTTAGAATTGATGGCAGAAAAAATGCGAAAATATATAAATGTGCACCTAGTGGCATAGAAATAATAAGCTCTAGAGTCAGACAGTGCCTCCTGTCACTTAATAATGTGTAAGCCTTGAATAAGTTATCTAACACCTTGATTTCTTACTTATAAAATATGGCTAATGCTGGTCTCAACCTCAGGATTATTGTAAAGATTAAATTTGTTAATGAATGTATTGATAAAACACTTAGCACAGAGCCTGATGGGAATAGTGCCAGCTATCATGACTGTCTTATAATTGCTGTTAATAGTTATTGAAATAATTCAGTTTTATTTCTCAAGAAGAAAATATAACCAGGAAACTACCTGTAGTATGTGATAATAGATGAATTTTATCAGTCAGGTTATGGTAAATAAAAATATAATGTAGGTTAGATCATTGATTATAGATCTTCTCTTCCTATTATATTATACATTATAGAAAAATATGCACCTTATAATAGAGCATCAAAACATGAGTGAAAACAATAAAAGAAATAGACAAATTGACTGTTTTATCGTTATAAGGTTTACCTCTTTATATGTTGTCTAACATTAATGTGATTACAGCAGTTTTTTTATGCTTGCTTTTTTTAGTGTGTTTGTGTATTTGTATTTAAAGTGAGTATCTAGAAGAAAACTAGTTATTTCTTGATTTCTTGATATATTATTTCATCTGACAATCCCTAATTTTGATAGGAAATTTCATTCCATTTAGTTAGTATAGTCGTTGATATGGTTGAATTTAGGTCTGCTGTTCTGTAATTTAAAAAATATGTCATCTATTCTTTTGTTTCTGAGTACTGTTTCCCTACTTTTATTTTGTGTTGATTTTTTAATATTCTATCTTAATTTTTCTGTTGTCTTCCTGTTTTTCTCGTTTTCTACTTTTGAGATTTCTTATTTGCACATCTGTTAATATCGTATTTTCCTTTAATTCTTTGACATATTTTTTTCATTTTTTAAAAATGGAAGTATAGTTGATTTACAATGTTGTGTTAGATTCTGGTGTATAGCAAAGTGATTCAGTTATACATATGTATATATTCTTTTTCATTATAGATTATTGCAAGATATTGAATATAGTGTCCTGTGCTATACAGTAGGACCTTGTTATCTGTTTTATATATAGTAGTTTGTATCTGCTAATCCCAAACTCCTAATTTATCCCTCCCCCACTTTTCCCCTTTGGTAACCATAAGTTTGTTTTCTATGCCTGTGAGTCGTTTCTGTTTCGTAAATAAGTCAATTTGTATCATAGTTTAGATTCCACGTATAAGTGTTATCATATATTTGTCTTTCTGTCTCACTTACTTCCCTTAGTACAATAATCTCTAGGTCCATCCAAGTTGCTGCAAATGGCAATATTTCATTCTTTTTTATGGCTGAGTAGTATTCCATTATATGTATGTATGTATGTATATGTATATATGAGTGTGTGTGTGTGTGTGTGTGTGTGTGTATATATAATCCCACATCTTTTTTATCCATTTATCTGTCACTGGACATTTAGGTTGCTTCCATGTCTTGGCTATTGTAAATAGTGCTGCTGTGAACATTGGGGTGCATGTATCTTTTTGAATTAGAGTTTTCTCCAGATATATGCCCAGGAATGGGATGGCCGGATTATGTGGCAACTCTGTTTTCAGTTTTTTAAGGAGCCTCTTTATTTTTCTCCATAGCAGTTGAACCAATTTACATTCCCACCAACAGTGTAGGAGAATTCCCTTTTCTCCATACCCTCTCTAGCATTTACTGTTTGTAGACTTTTCAATGATGGCCATTCTTACCAGTTTGAGGTGATACCTCATTGTAGTTTTGATTTGCATTTCTCTGGTAATTAACAATGTTGAGCATCTTTTCATGTGCCTATTGGCCATCTGTACGTCTTCTTTGGAGAAATGTCTATTTAAGTCTTCTACCCATCATTTGATTGGGTTGTTGGATTTTTAGTTATTGAGTTGTATAAGCTGTTTGTATATTTTGGAAATTAAGCCCTTGTCAGTCATATCGTTTGCAGGTATTTTCTCCCAGTCCAAAGGTTGTCTTTTCGTTTTGTTTATGGTTTCCTTTGCTGTGCAAAAGCTTATGAGTTTCTTTAGATCCTATTTGTTTATTTTTGCTTTTATTTCTGTTGCCTTGGGAGACTGACCTAAGAAAACATTGCTATGATTTATGTCAGAGAATGTTTTGCCCATGTTCTTGTCTAGGAGTTTTACGGTATCATGTCTTATATTTAAGTCTTTAAGCTATTTTTAGTTTATTTTTGTGTATGGTGTGAGGGAGTGTTCTATCTTCATTGATTTACATGTGGCCGTCCAGCTTTCCCAACATCACTTACTGAAGAGACTGTCTTTTCTCCATTGTATCATTCTTGCCTCCTTTGTCAAAGATTAATTGATTGTAGGTGTGTGGGTTTATTTCTGGGCTCTCTATTCTGACCCATTGATCCATATGTCTGTTTTTATGCCAATACTATGCTGTTTTGATTACTGTAGCTTTGTTTATTGTCTGAAGTTGGGAGTGTTAGGTCTCCAGCTTTGTTTTTTTCCCTCAAGATTGCTTTGGCAATTCTGGTTTTTTTGTGATTCCATATAAATTTTAGGATTATTTGTTCTAGTAATTCTTTGAGCATATTTTTTAACAGCTGCTTTGAATTCTGCTGAATTCAACGTCTGGCTCCACTTGGAGTTATTTTTATTGACTGTCTTTTTGTCTTTAGTTGGGTTCTACTTTACTGGTGTTTGCATGTTTGTCTAGTAATTTTTGATGAATTTAAAACTTAATTTTAAAAGTGGAGCTTAGTTTGAAAAGTGGACCATATAGATCTGTTGTAGCAAGTGGATTCTGTTATATTCTTCAAGGGCTTGTTAAGAACTTTTCATTTTGGATTTTTCAGATTTGTGATGTTTGTAAACAAGTCATTTTCTATGAAGTCATTATCAAAGAAAGGTTTATAAGTGTAAGATTTAGAATTACACCATTGTGTTTGGATTTGGCCTGAATAGCTAACATCAAAGAATTATTTTCTTTAATTTCGCAAAATGGGAGTTTTATAGATGAAAGCCTTAATCATTTGGAGTTGATATAATATATCATAAAGTAATTATGATTAGCATTTATTAAGCAGTTACCGTGTATCATGCCTGGTGTTAAGCTCTTTGTATGCATATTTACATTAATCCTTATAATAGACTTCATATCCAAATTTTGGAAATCGAGGAAATGCGCTTTTAACATAAATTCACATAGCTTGTATGTGTTGGAACTAAAAGATGCACTCAGTCTTTTTGACTTGAAGATCTTGGCTCTTTAGGTCTGTTTTGTACTGCTTTCCTTTTTTGTTATTATATAGTTAAAATTTTTTAAAATTACATTTCTAATGATTTTGGGCAGTGGGTGGACTTCAGTCAAATTAGATGGCAGTTGATTATAGCACATCACATCCTATCGTACGACAGCATTCTTCAGGGAAAAAATATATTATTTTATGTAACCTAATTCTGGCTTTAAAGTTGCCTTTGGTGTTTTTGTGAATTAACGTTGATAATTTAGTGTAGGATTGGTCAACATTTAAATGTTAGAAAATGGATTGTGTGGGACTTCCCTGACAGTCCAGTGGTTGAGACTTCACCTTCCAATGTTGGGGGTGTGGGTTCAATCCCTCGTCGGGGTAATGGGATCCCACATGCCTTGGGGCCAAAACCCAAGGCGTAAAACAGAGGCAATATTGTAACAGACTCAGCAAAGACTTTAAAAATGGTCCACATCAAAAAAAAAAAGAGAAAAAGTTAAAAAAAAAAAAGAAAAAATTAAAAAAAAAAGAAAATGAATTGTTTACATTTAATCACTTAACACACTTGATCATCACTTTAATAGCTCTATGCAATTGACAGTGTAATTTTTAAAAAAATTTATAGTGAAAGGATTTCAAAATTATTTTTATGTGGCACATATTTAGCTCATGAGTATCCTTGGGTCATTTATCTGACAAACACTCTTTCTTCAGGTAAGGCCATTTAGGTGTCCAAATTGAAACAGTCTATGCATTATCCTTGTTTCCCCTCAGTATTATTTTATTTTCCTTATGTCTGCCAGAGTTTTCTTTGCAAAATGCAAATGTTTTGTTTTTTTCAGAGTGGAAAAGCCACAGGCAACGATTCAGGTGGGGTCATTGATCTGACAATGGATGATGAAGAGAGTGGAGCTTCACAAGGTACTTAAATATAAGTAATCATACTAAGGAATGCTTTGATACCATTTTTCTCTCTTAATCCATTATGTTCACTGAATACAGATCTCTGCCCCATTATTTGTGTCCTTTTTAGAAAGAGGGTTTTTAAGATTAGAATTAAAAAATAGAAATCAAATCTTGAATGTATATGAACAAGGCATAAAGGAAAACAGAGCAACTAGGAGAATATTTGACTTGTGGAACACCTCTCCTTTTATATCTGTTATTTCACTTGATCCTTACAATAACCCTATACTGCTCATTTTAGAGTTGAGGATAGATTCAGAGTGCAAATTAAACCCAAGTCTTTTGACTTTAAATTAAATGTTTTTTCCATGTGTGTGTGTGTTTTAATGTAGATGTTAAATGAAAGTAATGTTAAAAACCATGCACACCCAGAATTCTCAATATTATTCTGAGTTATAATATTTAGAAATTATATTGGTTAGATATTAACCAATATTCCCAGTTATTCTTCCACAGTGTTAATAGGTGTTCTGTGATAAAAGTTCATGGTTAAATATGCTTGGAAAATGCTGAGTTAAAATTATATGGATTTTTTCCTTAATACAGATTTCTCCGAGTCTTTGCTATGCTAATTTACAGTGTAAATCTCCAAGAATGATTCAAGCTATAAAGTATTTCTCAAAGTTATTTGAGAATAACTGTTCACAGACATATTTTTAAAACTTTGTGGTGGTAATTATATAATACATGTGGAAAATCTAATAGGATCAGGTGCTAATTATTTTACCTTAAAGACATTAAATTTTTTTTAAAACTAAAGATTTTAAAAAATTACGTTTTAGGGAATAAGATAGTTAAGTTGGTTTTAGGAAAACAAAATTAATTAGCTATAAAATTCATTATGTGACATTAAAATCAATTTTTTTTTTTTGTATAAAACTGATGTAAAATTGGAAGATTTGTGCCATCATTTGTCAGGGTTGAATTCATGCCCGTCTGATTATTGTTTAAAAGTTTCAGATTTTCTGTATTGCTTTTACTATTTTTTTTAATAGAGAAATCTTAATGGAAGGAATTTCCTAGAGCACAAAAATAAATACAGGTTATTTTTGAGAAGACACAGGTAAGGCTGGTTGTAGATAAAAAAGCAAAGTAAGCAAAGTTTGTTATCAGTGCTCTTGTCAGTTCCCTTTCTATCACCCCTGCCTCTTGGAGTCTCTTTCCATTGCCCCACCACTGAGTGTGACTTAAATTCTCCCATCTACAGTGCATTGTTCTTCATCAACACTCAAGTATTAAAGTAGCAGTTGCTAAAGCCTTAAATTTGTTGTATTGAGTTAGAAGTAGGATTCTTTCGTTAAAAAAAAAAAGTAAAACTGTGTTTTCTTTAAATGTGAATTAGAATCTGTGATAGAGCCAACAGTGAATTGTTTAAGGTCCTGACTTGGTTTTCAAATTGGCAAAAGTACACTTAATTAAAATAAAGAAATTGTTCTCTTAGGGGTAAATGTGACTGAATGGCAAGGATAAACTTGTATTTCTAATTTTTTTCTATCAATAATCATATTGTCTCACTTTTAATTAACAGACCTTAAAAAGATAAATCACACTCCTGGGTCAACCATGAGCTCTTCTCAGCCTATATCTCGACCACTGCAACCCATCCAGCCAGCACCACCTCTTCAGCCATCTGGGGTGCCAACAAGTGGACCATCTCAGACAACCATACACTTACTACCTACAGGTAAATATGCTGAATCACTAAGCTGAAACTTTAGTTTTGCCTGCAGTGAAATATGACTATGAAATTGAATGGAAAGATTAGACAGAAAATTAGCTCATTTAGATAAATACCAATGAGCGTGATTGCTGGATCATACGGGAAGAATATGTTTGGTTTTGTGAGACACTGCCAAAGTGTCTTCCAGAGTGGCTGTACCATTTTGCATTTCTGCCAGCAATGAGTGTGAGGAACTGTTGCTCCACATCCAGCATTTGGTATTGTCAGTGTTTTAGATTTTCACCATTCTAATAGGTTTAGTGGAATCTCATTGGTATTTCATTTGCATCTCCCTAATGACATGTTATGTTGAGTATCTTTTCGTGTGCTTGTTTGCCATCTGTTATCTTCTTTAGTGAGGTGTCTGTTCAGATTCTTTGTCCACTTTTTAATCGTGTTGTTCATTTTCTTATTGTTGATTTTTAGGAGTTCTTTGTATGTTTTGGATAATAGTCCTTTATCAAATATGTCTTTTGCAGATATTTTGTCCCAGTCTGTGGCTTGTCTTCTCATTCCCTTGAGATGAATTGGATTTTAACCCTAATTATGTTAGTAATAAGTTATAAAAACTATAAAGTATTTTAAAAAAAGATTAGACAGAAAATTAAGAATAGTCCTCATTGTTACTTTGAAGGCAATGTATGTTTTTGAATGCAGTATGACTTAATTTCGTGGACAGTCTCAAGTAGCAGCACTGATACAGAATAGTTATAAAGAAGAGTTCAATTATATATGTCTTTGCCACTGTAAACAGCAGAAATGAATATAGTTTCTCTGGAAGGGATGAGTGTAATGATTCATTCTGATTATAACCAAGAAGTTATAATTGACTGATCAAACAAGAATTTTTAAATGATTCTTAACTAGAAATAGTTTTAACTGGCCTAACACTACTGTCAGAACCACTAATATTTTACCTGCTACCTCTCAAGAAACTATAAATCAGACATTTTCAAGATGTCGCCTGTATCTCCTAATCTGTTTGGAAGCCAATCAAGACAGGTTGTCTTCTTCAAAAAATAGCCTATTGCTTAAGAGATTTATCTGCAAAATGCTTATATAAGCACTCTTCTCATTAAGGTATACATTGAGCTCACATGGAATTTGATCCAGTGAAATAAATTAAAATGAGAGTCACCTAATTTAGATAATTTAGAAGGAAATGTCATTATGCAAACCCATGAACAATACAGATAGTAAAATGGGGAATAAGGAGATGAAGAGATAAGTATTCCTCCTTGTATACTTTACTTTTTTCCGCTTTTGAAAGACTCACGTTGAAAGTTAGGATATGTAAAGACTAAGCAGTCTCTTTATTATATCCAGTGTTTACCTCCAAATTTATTTTATTATAGAGCCCATTTTTCCATATGAAAGTATATTTATTATTGATTTTTATTATATAGTTAATATGTGGTCATTTATAAAAGTAAATTCTAATTCAGAGAGCTATCAACAAGAAACTGTTAACTCCTGAAATCATTACTGTATTTCTATGCTGTCAGTGAACATCTAGGACTCATATTTTGATAAATATGTGTTAATATCACTCAAGGCATTAATGCTCTCTGGGACATAAATTAGGAGGAATGCCACAGTAGAGAAGGAAGAAGCCTGTATTTTAATGGGTGTTTTATTGTTTTGAGTAAGAAATGGTTTGGCTCATCTGAAGAAAATATCAATTATAATAGCCAGTTTTTTTAAACTGGAGGAACACAGAGTTACCCTCTTGGATTTATACCCATCGGTAGAAGGCCTGGAGGGCCGAAAGTTCCACTCTGCTAAGAATAATTTAACACTGAGGAAGGGAAAATTTACTCTTTTAAATCACTCCTATAAGATCATACTCTCAAGGTCTAAACCCTTTCTTCATCTTCACTTGCTTATTTAATCTAGTTAAACTAGCGTAGGAAGGGCATTGGACCTGGTTGAGGTACTCTTTTCTTCTGAAGCTTGGATTGTAGTAGTATTAATTTTGATTGGCCCTGTCATTCTTACCTTTCACGATTACAAAAGGAGTCGCTTGTCTCTAGTTCTCTTTATTATAGTAAATCAGATTTTGTATAAAGTTAATTATCATTTAATACTGTTTACTTAGCATAACATTTACTGCATTTTAAATATATTTTTCTGCTTTTCATTAGCTCCAACCACCGTGAATGTAACACATCGTCCAGTAACTCAGGTGACCACGAGGCTCCCTGTACCAAGAGCTCCTGCAAACCATCAAGTGGTTTATACAGCTCTCCCCGCACCACCAGCTCAGGCTTCCCTGCGAGGAACTGTTATGCAGGCTCCTGCTGTTCGGCAGGTCAATCCCCAAAATAGTAAGAGACTCTTTTCCTGTATATGGCTCCAAGTTACATGTAGTTCTTTAGCACTTAGCTGGAGTAGCTTATATTGACATTAGATTTAGCAAAAAGTGCTAAATATCATATTAAAACTATTATTAATTCATTTTTCTTCCCTTAGGAGAGTTAACCAGAAAAATTGGACTTGTATATTATCTGATATGTGTTCTGGGTGTTGTCTTCAATTTAATTACTTGTGGCCTGTACTATCACAGTACCCTATTTGATGTTGGTCTGTACTCTATTAAGAGACACCTTGCCTAGTTAAAGTGGGAATGATCAATTGTGACTTAGCCCAGATGGAGATAATGGTAAAAGATAGCCTCCAATGAGAGAGTCTTAAAGGTATGGAAAGTGGCTGAGAAATAAAAGATGGGAAAATGTTAAAGGTAACTTGTAATTTCCATATGTATATGTATGTGTATATAAATGGAAAAAATACATATATATATTTTTAGTAGTAAAATATATCATACAAACAAGTTTCTGTAAAAGGTATATTTAAAATTTAAAGAAAAATGGCAAAACGAACCACATATGAACTCCCCACCAGCCTAAGAAATAGAGCTTTATCAGTATCCAAAAGTCTACTATATGCCCGCCTTTAATTGCATCCCTCTCCCTTTCTATGAGAGATAACCATCATCCTTACTTACTTTCTGTTTTTCTGTATGGTTTTGCAATCTATATATGTATCACTAAAAATATTTAGTTTTGCAAAATTTAATAGCAAGGGCAAATCCAGCTGTTTAAAGAAACTTCAGTAATGCCATTATTAGGTGATGGCTTCTAGGAGAAAATAAACTAAGCAGAGTCTTTGGTTCACATTCTGGCTTCAGCTTTCTCAAGTTTACAAGAGCTTTCTCTGGGGAACTCAGTCAACTGTGTCATGAATGAATCCTGGGAAACTGGGCTCACCCCAGTCAGGGTACATGGTGGTACTGAATATATGGCAGGAATATGGTTGAGGCATGGGTGGCTTCTAAATTTTCTGCTTTTGTTGCCCTGATGTATGTCAGAAGAGTTTTCTGTTGGATGAAATGAGTATCCTCAGCTGATCAGCAGGGCATGGAAAGAAAGAGGAACCTCATTAACGCAAGGCAAGGGTAACCTCCCTGTCCTGGAGGCGGCGGCGATCCTTGTGAAGATAGCTTCACGTTTTCTCTCTTTAGAGTCACACTGCTCCATTCTGGCCTGTTTGCCTTGTACATGTCTACAGCTCCAGTGTTTCAGCGTTCTAGGATTTTCGGTTATAGTCCTTTTGGTAGGGACGGCATTTATTTCTCTCCTGTTCACTAAGTCTCCTGTTTTCCTCTTTCTTGATTTTCTCTCTCATTTGGGGAGCATATATCCTCCAGTGGCTACTTGAGGAAAAGTTCACAGAGGTAGATTTTATTTTGGTAGCTCGCATATGTGAGAATTTCTTTATCCTCATGCCCAAATAATACTTTAGCTGAGTATAGACTTATGGAAAAATAGAAATATTTTTCCCTTTGAATGGTGAAAACATCACTTTACTGACTTTAAGTGGTTAATTCAGTGTCATGGAATTCTAATTTTGTCACTGAATTTTCTTTTATAGGTGTTACACTTCGAGTGCCTCAAGCAACTACATACGTTGTCAACAACGGATTAACCCTGGGATCCACAGGGCCTCAGCTCACAGTGCATCACCGGCCACCACAGGTGCATACTGTAAGTGTGGGTGCTTGGTTTCACAAAATTCTCACCTGTAGAGCCGTCAAATATCGTTGCAGTTGGTACCTTTTTCTTTAAACTGGTTACATCAAAAGGAAATGACAGGTCTTCTGTGTCTCCAGCAGAAGTGTATTGAAGAAAATAGACCTTACCATTGTGAGCACATGTTTGTAGGGAATGATGGCTGAGGATTACTGAGTTTGCTTGTGGTGGTGAACAGTGTATAAAAAGAGTCCACATCTGGGGCATGCAAAGTGAAATAGACCATTTTAAACTCATGGTTAAATTAAAAAGAGCATTTTGGAGTATTAAAAAGGATATTTTCATGTTCTAACTTTAGTTTTTATTTAATACCTGTATTATAGGTATGGCCGCTAATGTACAGAGGGGTTGAGTAACCAGCCCAAGGTCATACGTCATACATTTTCGTCATCTGGCCTTAACTTACCTTTCCAAATGTGTATGTTCTTCTTCACATACCCGATATCTAAATAAAAGTTAATACTTGTTTTTGCCCATAAATCCCCTCACTTGCCTATCCCCATGCCCTCGCTCATGCTTTTACCTACTGGCAGAAAGGTCTGTGACTATTTCTACATTTCTAAATTCTATCTTTCACAGTCCAATATAAATGTCACCTTTTTCGTGCTGACCAAGGGAAAAAGAACATACATTCAGTGTTAAATGTGCTTACTTAGAATACGCTGCTGTCCTTATATGGGAAAGCAGTTTGAAAATGAAAGTAGAGTTGATACTCAAATTTTACATGATAGACTGCCACACATGTTATTTTAAAATGTTATGTTATATTAAAATAAGTATCTGTAGTACAGATCATCAAATCATAAATTATCTTGTTAGAAGTAGATGCTTATTTCAGTTTTTATCAAGATGATGTTCCATCAGCAAGGGCTTTTGTTTCCCAAGGAAAACTCAGTATTTTAGACCTCAAACGTAGAGTGGGAGGAACCTTAGCTCTCATCGTGCGGGGCGTTACTGGTTACAAATCAACTAGAACTTGCCAGAAATGGCATGGGGTCTGGTGTCTCCCAGGGTCCTTGGTGTAAGGTGAAGCCCCTCTAAATGTTCTCTAGGATGCTGTGCTCTCCCTTCAGCAGCGGCCCTCTTCGTGGCCATTATAAACTGGCGTGCCTCTTCCTCCTCCAGGAGCCCCCCTCACGCCCTGTGCACCCGGCGCCCTTACCAGAAGCCCCGCAGCCGCAGCGCCTGCCCCCAGAGGCTGCCAGCACATCTCCGCCTCAGAAGCCGCACTTGAAGTTAGCCCGGGTGCAGAGTCAAAACGGCATTGTGCTGTCCTGGAGCGTCCTCGAGGTGGACAGGAGCTGTGCCGCCGTCGACAGCTACCATCTGTATGCTTACCACGAGGAGCCCAGTGCCACTGTGCCCTCCCAGTGGAAGAAGATTGGAGAAGTAAAGGCGCTTCCCTTGCCCATGGCATGCACTCTCACCCAGTTTGTATCTGGAAGCAAATACTACTTTGCAGTACGAGCCAAGGACATTTATGGACGTTTTGGACCTTTCTGTGATCCTCAGTCAACGGATGTGATCTCTTCTTCCCAGAGCAGTTAAACCTTGGGGCCTTTATCTCTTCCTCCTTCTTCAAAAGTTCCACATTTGGGTCTCGCTTTAATCTTGTGCATGATACCCACTGTAAAATCCACACTGTGCAGGATTTCTTGGACAGATGTGTATATACATTACATTTGTTTATAATCAGAATAAACTCAGCCCATAAAGCAGAATCTTTTCCTGAACAATTCACGCTTCAAGGGTTTGAAATGTAAATGTGCACCTTGCTTTAGTTTTGAGGCTGGGGTATATGTGTGGGTGTTTGTGCTTTTCTGTATTTATATGTTTATTGCAGTGGAATCTCCCATTTTCATTCTCAAATTTACCTCTCTTCCAGTGTGAAGTAAGTAGATCAAAGGATTTGACGTATGTATCTGGCATGATTCTGCTTCTCAGAGATCTGTAGGTTCATAGATAAATGATTTAAACTGAATCTAAATGGAACCCAAAGAAAAAATAAAAAGCAAAATGGTTAAATAGTTTAATTTGAACACAGGAAAGGATCTGTTCATCTTTTCTCTTGTCTCTTCTGGGTTGTCAGTTAGATGAAAAAGATCTGCAATGGGCCCTCCCTTTTCTAATCTGGTTTTTCCATTTATTTTGTGCCTTAAAGATTAACGACAAAAGTAAACAGGGCCATTTGTCCATTATTATTTACTCTTCCCTGACAGCCTTTCACCCTCATTTCTCCTTTATCTCCACCAAACGTAGCACATCTCCCTCAAGTAAATTTTAGACCAAGCCTTTTATAAATAGTCTCATCAGTGACGTCACTACATTTAACTCCAAAAATTTGACTTTTGCTCTTTTCTTCCAAGAATATAAATGCTTTTTATTTTTGCACCACGTTGTGTAAGAAAATTTTCCTTCAAATATATTTTGGTATCTGTGTTGCACAAGGTTTTAGAGATGATGAAAGCAATTCTAGTTTACCTTATCACCCAAAGCATAGTATTCTTTCAAAGGAAGTAAATAGTAAAATTCACAAAATACAGTGAGTAAACTATCAAAGGGAAAGCTCCATTTCTTCTTTATTCTCCTGTCATTCTTCCTGTCTTAATCTTTTAACTTTGTTTTGATGGTGCTAAGTTTTGTCTGATTTACCGTATGTCAGCTTTGGATAGGATTTTTTTAAGTATATCCTTTGGAGTCATTTTATGTAACAATTAGATATAACTTCTGTGCATCTCTGTTCTTCTTCAAAGTTTTAATCAAGTTCAGCTTAGGTCATGGATTTTCATTATGAGTGCCAGCTATACGTGGTATCAGGTACATGTTTGAGTGTAGATAGCTTAAGACAGGAGAGGTGGTGTAATTTGGGGGGTGAGAGCGTGGTTGGCCATACGTGGAAAGGAATTTGTGGAGTTTGTGAAACAAATTTTCAAGTCATCTTCCCATACCATATTTGAATTCATACTCCTACCTTCTTAAATAAGTTAGTCATTAATTTTTCCTGGAATTATAAGCAGGAGCTATGGCTTCAATATTAATGCTGCTTTGTTTGCAACTTCGGTGGCTTGTAATAAGGAAACATTCTAGTTGTAAAGAAACTCTTTAGAGACTTTTACCGGTCAGTGTACTGTCATGTTGGGTGTGAAGTCTGATTGATGCTGAAGAAAGCCTACAGATTGCCAAAAGTAAATCCAAAATCTTCCTTTTGCTTTCAGAAAATGAGACCACAATAAGAATTAAAGTTTCCACTAATTGTATTTGCCAACCAACTATGCAGACGTTACTCATTCTAGTACTAATGATGATGGTAAAGAAGTTGCCAATGTCATGCCAATGAAACTTTAAAGGGAGAAATTGATGATCTTCTAGATGTGTGTGAGCACCTATCTTATATCTGCATGTATATATGTTTTTACCTGCAATGGTTGCAGTGTTGATTATGTGTTCAAGATCATTCCTGTCTACAGAATAGAAAGCCCACGTTCAAAATTGTTCTTTATTGACCGGTTTTGTGGTCACTTGATGATAATTTGCTTACCTAGCCTAGAAAGGTGCCCTTGGTGAACGTTTTTTATTTATATTTACTAATCCTTTTTTTTTTTTTTAAAGCTTTCATAGCATTATATAATCAGGTGAAGAAAGCCCAGTAGAATGAGAATATTATTATTTTAGCCTATATTGTGTCATTTCTGTCAGAGAAAAAAAATACTTAAATAGTAACCCTAAAAATAAATTTTCTACAGTAAAATAAAACTTTATTACAGGTGGTGGAGGGAAGGTACAAAGAGAAATTGTGATTATTTGAGGGAAAAGATATTATGAGATGGTCTCCTTCAGTTAGCCTGCCATGGGATTTATAGGCAGCAGCTGTATTGGAGTTACTTATGGGTGCTAGGCTAGAACTCTAGGCTTTTATTTGGGGCAGGTTTTCATGTTGAGGAGTACTTTCTTTTTGTTTGGTTTGTTTCTTTGGGGACAGAGAATGGAGGACTCAACTAGAAATAGCTACTGGTTACAGATTTTTTTAATAGCAGTTCACACTCCATGGTACCTTTTTTTTATTTCACAGTATCTATCTTTTCACAGAGTGTTATAAATAAACTTGATAATCCCATTTTGGGAATGCAAGTTTGCTACCTTTTTAGCCTGACAATACTTGTGTAAGTATTGCCTTATTGGAAATCCTGGAAACTTCTGATACTTCAGCCTGAAATATAGGATGTTTATATGACATTTAAAGGTAACTGTGATGTTTGTTACTCTCTACTTTGCACTTTGTCAGAGTAATCTTCACCCTGTTTTAAGTGTAAGCCTCACATTTTAAAATTATGTTCTTGCCAGTAAATTTATAAATTACATACAAAGACATCTGTTGTTAACAGGTAACTTTATGAGGTAACTATATCCCTCTATTTCTCTGGACTCACTTTTTAAAATATGCAGAAAACTGTGTGCTGTTTAACACAGTAGAAGTTTATGAGAGAAGTGAAGAGTAGAGCGCTTTCTTCCTTGAGAAGTGAGTGTTTATTGGGATACCATTTGCCTCACAGAGAGGTGTTCCCCACTCTCCTGACCCCCATTGCCAGATAGTAAATGAAAGGTTTAATTGAAAAAAATGACCTAAAGCAAGGAGCTTGGAATCTTAGGACCATCTGTCGGCAGAACTCCTTAGGTGGGCCGCACCACACAGTTCTCTTGCTGTATTGGATTAAGTGTTGACGTAGTTTTTTTTGTTTGTTTGCTCGTTTGCTTACACTTTCAAAATGATCATTTACGCAGCAAGGTGTCAATACTGCATACACTTTTGTCTTATTCTGCGAATTTTCCAGTACTGTACAAGATTAAGAAAATAATGCCTGTGGTATCCTCCTCTCTCACTTTTATACACTGTGATCTTAGCACAGTAGGTTACGGCAGACACGTCCAAGTGTTCTCCGGGACTTTCCTTCTTGGGCTATTTCAGCATCCTATGATTTATTCATTACTTTAGCTTTATCATTGGCCTGTTTTATTTTAATTTCCAGAAATACCATGTCCCAGTATTAGATTATTGAAAATAACTCTATCTAAAACCAATGTATGATTCTGCCTGCCTTACTATTTACTGGGCAAATGAAGCTCCCTCCCCTTTTAAAAAATTCTGGGACAAAAAAAAGAAAAAGTTTAGAACAATTCCTATAAGGTGTTTTGTTAGTGCGGCAGGTTTATCCAATTCCTAAAACTTATTCCCCTTGAGCCAGCCAGTGGGGAGGGACAGGATGATACAAATACATGCTTTGTCTTCTGGTCAAATTATTTTATCATGCTAAATAAGTTTTTCATTTTTTTTTTTATTTGTAGAGTCAGTTAATACCCATCATTTATATTTAATTGCCATCTTTTAAAAACATTTTGTTTGTAAATAAGGTAACTGGGCAATCAAACACCTTTTGGGAAATCCTGGCTTTAGTGTTTTATCAACCATTTCAAATTTAAATATAAAAATAATTCCTTTGTAGTAAACTTGCATCCTGATTTTTCTTTATTGCAGCTGAAAGTGTAAATAATAAGACAATGTAAGACCTTCCTAATGTCTAATAGCAACTGGGCTATAGCAAGTTGCCCTATTTTTATTAGGCTTTGAAGGTTTTTGTGGGGGTTTTTCTTTTTTAAATGTACAGTAGAGTGTTGTCTGTATAAGTGTTAACTGTAGTGGGATTTTGTTCAGCAAGCCTGAAATTTATACTTTGAAATAAACTGCTGGGTTTTTCACATCCTGTGTACTCTGATTCATTCTGATTGTTCTCAGCCCTTGTGTGTCTTTGTTTTTTCTTTTGGGAGTCTTTCACCTTGTTGAGAGTCACTGTTACACTGTTCAGCATGGCTCGTTTAACTTAACTTGCCAGCACCACGGCACTCAAACCACATACAGTTCTCCAGCTTTGAAAGAAAAGTTTGTTATGCAGAGTTGCTCCCAGATTAGCTATGCTGCTTTTAACTAACGGGAGACAACATTAACGTTTGCTGTATTATGTGCCTATCCTGCGCCAGAAAAAGCCCCAGCTGTTGCTTCCTAATGACCAGAAAAAGAACACTATTGGAGTATTCCTATTGCAGGTCCCAGCACCCCCTAGAGCTCTGTCATCAAGCACATCCAGCTGGGAGAAGGGGAAAGAGCATGAGCAGTACAGGCTGTTAGGGGCCAGGCCTGGAAAGAGTCCACTCGCGAGAACTCCGCCACGTGGCACAGCTGCCCAAGGCAGCCTGGGAGGTGCGGTCTGTGGGGCCAGGCTTAAAAGCAGAGGATGGATTTTGGTGAGCGAGGGAGCAGCTGCTACCATACTTTCTTGTGTATAAGCTTGTGTGCTAAAACGGTCTTGTCGTTCACCGTATGTAATGTTTTCTTCTACAGTGCTCTACCCTATGGTAAATGCTTGTTTTAAACATGACAAAATTGGCAGTGAAAAATGAAATTGATGATAGACTGGACTGAATATATTTTAAGACTAAGTCTGAATGGGAAAACGTAGTTAAAATAGTGCCCTTTGTATCTCATCTCCCTCCATTTCATGTCAAGTTACAGAATTGGTTTCATGGTAATAAAATCAAAGTTGTAGGCCTCTGGCATGCCCTCATGGAGAGTTTTGTTGAAACGGCTCCAGTGAAAAACAGGGAGGCCACCTTGTACTGTGGGCCCACTAATGGCATAGGCTGTGTACGCGGACGCCAGGTGGATATCTGCCACCTGCAAAGAGAGGAGAGGGGGACATTTTAGGAAACCGCTGGGCAAAAGCTAGACGACATCCCTGCTGTACTTGTCGTTCCTGCTCCTCGTCCAAAGGCACAATCTTAGCTCCCCTTAAAGTGGAATCTTACAGGCTTCCACAGGAACGTTCTTCTGCATCCATCCGGCATTCAAATGTGCGCTGACCAGTAGAAGCGTGTTAAGCGAACCGCTAAAAGTGTGAGACCTGGAATCAGGTTACTCACGTTTGGAATTCTAGCTCCAAAACGTATTTTGACTCCGTTTTCTCATTTGTAAAAAACTCTGCTTCATAGAAGAGTTGTCATAAGGATTAATGAGAGCAAATACTTGAAGCAGTGCCTAGACTAGATTAATTCCTCAGGAAAAGTTGTTATGAATCAGGGCACTAACGAGTATTAAAGTAGAAGGAACTCGATGAAAAGTGAGGTCCGTGGTTCTTAAAAACACTTGAACATTGGGTAGCAGCAGATCTTAAACCTAGAGGGGAAAGCAGGAAACGTCTCATAACTTCTGGTTTTCCTCATATTCAAAATGGCTCAAGAGAAATGATATTTTTAAAGTATATGCTTCAACAGAGACTTTTTTGATGAAAAATTGGCAGGCTCTTGTCTCCTGAAGAAAGTAAAATTTGGCAGATGGAAGCTTGACTTGGGCTCTCCCCAGTTCAAGTAATTCTCTTTGTGTGTTCTGGAATGGATATAACGCTTTTCACACACTTTACTGAATGTTTGCAAATGCCATTAAAAAGAAATAAATGCAAAAGCATTCACTGGGGCTTCACGTGTGCCAGGCTCGCTACATCCACTAAATTTTTCTTACACAACATTTTGAGAGTCATTAAGGCTAAAGCTTGGCTCAAACTATTCTAAGGCATCTTCTGTTTAGACATTAAGCTGATAGAAAAAATAATGTATGGGGGGGGTTGGCATTCTTACAGTCATCAGAGCTTCAGATAGAACAGTTAACTCCGCTTGTAACAGATTTCTTCTAGAATTTAGGACTGGAGATGCAAATGAAAAGACATATGCCCAAGCCAAAAGTGCAAAAGGATGTGGTAGAATGATTCCTTCCACCAACTGAATGGCTAACTCACAACCCTGGACATCCCAAATCCTGGTAAATTTTTAACTAACTAGCTCTCTGAGGGAAAAAGACCCCTATTTGTAGTGTTTGCTGATTTCCATGATGTAAATATTCCACCACTTCAAGCTATCGACTTGGTGTCAACTATTTTAACAGCTGGTTCTCACAAGCCTATATGAGTGGGCTTCAGCCCCACTGCAAACTTCTTATTACCTATACTGTGAGACACATTACGGCACTTAACAATTCTAGCATAGTGAAAAGTCTTTACTGCTTGAGCACCTGGTCCAATACTTGTTCCTTCAGCTACATTCAATTCCTGTGTAACGTGAAATCACACTGCTCTCAGTATGTTCTTTGGACTTTGGGCCGGTCTGGTAAACCTTAAAACCTCCACAATATCACCATCATCATCGTCATGACTGTGTACATTTACAAACAACGCACTCAGTACTGTTGTGAACAGTTTATAGCTATTAAGTGTGGATTCTTCACAACAACCCTTGAGGCAAGTACTCTTATTTCCATTTTTCGGATGAGGAAACAGAAGCATAAAAGATTATGTGGTTTACAGCTGAGTGGCCGAGCAGGAACTGGAAGTTAGGCAATAGGACCTACCACCAGAATCTCTGAAAAAGCTGATTCCTGAATTGAGTTTGTGTCTAGAGACATTATTGTGTTTTATGCCACAAAAACCTCTGCAGCTCTGCCTTTGAAAAGGCCTAGGTACTGGTAGAAATTAAATCCCAAAACCAGTAACGACTGGATGGGAGGGGAGTTTGGGGGAGAACGGATACATGTTACGTATGGCCGAGTCACGTTGCTGTACGCCTGAAACTACTGCAGCACTGTTAACTGGCTGGACTCCAGTATAAAACAAAAAGTTAAAAAAAAAAAAACCAAACCACCAATGGCATGTTACCTTGGTGTCATAGCAACCTCCAGGACTTGGATTAAGTGAGTTCAGGTCCTGTCGGCAGCAGATGGTATTGCAGGGATCGCCGTTACTGTAAGTATCGTTCTTGTAATCTAGGAAACAGTGATGGGGAAAAGCGTGAGCACCGACCATTCTGAGATCCACTTATCCACAGTAAACTGGACCTGTTAAAGCCTAGATGATCAGAGCGTATACCCCAGAGACCTCCTCGGCCCAGCCTGCTCCCATATACAGAAGTCACCTCTGACTTGTACTGGGAAGAGGCAACTGCCAAGTCCCCTGCTCCAGTCTCAGCCTGGTCTCAAGGACCTTGCACAGTGAAGAATTGGATGGAAGAAAGGTAACAGAGGACAAATATACCTACATTTTTTTTAACAAAATAAATACAAATCTGACTCGATACTGTTCATCAAAAATAAAGTATTTTTGAATAATTGCTGTTTTAGTAGCTGCTTTTCTCCTTGGAAGGAAATCTGTGTTTGCGACGGTAGGGTAAAAAAAAGTACCCTACGTGGGTTTTTTCTTCTGTGTTTTACATATAACTTTTTCAGTAAAAAAGAAATGTAGAATCTTCTTCCCTACCATTTTTATAAAAGAGGACAAAATTCTATTTGTTGTGTATATAATATGCATAGTATCAACTGAATACTAAATAATTCAATAACTTCTTATAATTCCTTCTAGTACAGAGATGATAAAATGACATGGATTCTTTATCCATGGGGGAAGAAAAGGAGTTCTGAAGAATGATTCCTGAGAAATGTGCTACGTACTGTTGTAGCGCATGATATACTTCATGGATTCCATATCAGTCACTTTCCCTTGGTCACGCCGGAAGATTTTGGCTCGTGAAGCCAGATCGTAAGAGTAGTCCAAACCCAGCTTCTTCACCAACATTGGATAGCCGCTCCAGTTGTAGATTTTTTCATGGAAAGGAATGTTGTAGGAGGGCCAGTAGCCTAATTTGGAATGGAAGGGAGGGAAGGGTGGGATGGACAGGGAGGAAGACAGAAGAGAGAGGAAACCAAAGAAATGTTATTCGTGGTACTTTCTTTTGAAAATTGGCACAGCTGTGTAATTACAAAATGATACTACATAGAAAATAATGACTGTGAACCCTGGCAATCAAACAGATCCTTTGACATTTACAGACTCGGTAGACCTCTAGATTATTCCATGAGGGGAAGAAAAGCATCAGGGTTCTTTGGGTTTTCACCCCAAATTCTTAAAGCAGTCTATTAAGCAGAAGATTATCTGAATTCTAGGCTCAGGGTTGAATAACTAGACCTTAGGCAGTTAACCTCATTCCCCCAACCCCTTTTTTTTTAGCAGGAGGGGGGAAAGGAAGAGTTCATAATGTGAGGGGAATGGAGATGGTCTTTACGGTTCCAGTAGGCATTTAACTCCTCTGACGCTCGACATTCATAAAGGCTCAGCTTCATTCAGAGCTTCAGTGTGCCAACGACACTAGGTGTCAAACATGTGACACACCTTTAGTAAAATCAACATTTCGGGAACAGCTCAGATTACAGTGGCCTAGGGTATTGCCTATAGGACAGTCAACCTTCAGCATTCGGGGATTAATTCCCACTCCCATATTCTCTTAGCCCTTGTCTGCCTTTTCCCCTTCTTACTGTTTTATAGGATCCCCTACTCGGGGGTGAACTTATTAAGAGAAAACAAATGACAAGACATTCAACCTTGCTGATTCTGGGGCACAGAGCCAGCATCAGGAAGAAGTGAGATAAAGACAACATTGGAAGTGCAGGCTAAAAGTCACATTTATTATTGCAGTGTACCTAGGTTACACAACTTGGGAGTTAGGGTGCCTGGACCTTCAGCCTGGTCCTGCCATTATTAGGTATGTGACCTTACACGACTTTTTTAACCTCTCTGTGCCTCAGTCTATAAAATGTGAACAGTGATAGTACTTACCTTATAAGGATCATTGTGTTAACTGAGTTCAAACGGATGGAGTAGCTTACAACAGGGTCTGGTACCTGGTAAGCACTAGATGAATATTAACTTTTATAATTATAGTTCTCTATGTGAATAGCTCAAATGAATAATAAAAATGGCCGCTTTATACTTCACATTTTCATAAAGCTTCATGACTAAAAAAAGATTTAAAATAGAGTATCTTATATAACAACACAATACCTGCTGATGTATAAATATTACATCCCTCCTTCTAAAGGAAGAAACAGAGGTTCAGAGAGGTCGAATGCCTTCCTGCTGACTAAAATCACCCAGGGCTTCTATCGGCGTATCACAGCTGCTTCCAAATACTAGGAGGTTTGCGGGACTTTTTTTTTTTTTTTTAAATGGCTATATGATATTGCTTAATTATTTAGGAAAATCACATGTTTCTTTCTGAGCCTTTCTTCCCTCACAGTAAGATGGTAACAAAACTACTTATCTGGAAATATGTTATGAAGGTCAAACAAAGGAATGTAAGTAAAAGGTATGTCAAGTATATAGTAGACACTCAATGAATTTAACTCTGTGTTCTTCTTGCCTCTGGGGGAAAACAAAACAAAACTACAGAAAGATCAGCATCAGCTTGTTTTAGTCCCAGGGTAGATTTCTTCATGGGATCTAGGAATGGGATTGCAAAGAACCTGAATCTACCAGCATATAATCAGCGGCTTCCTATTATTATCAGGCTCTTAGAACCAAGTCAGACAGCTAGGTTCTCAGTTTTGAACTGCCATGCCAACCAAGTAGCCACCTAATGATCTGACTTCTCAGGTGCATTTTCCAGCAAGAAGAGGAGGTAGGTCCGCTACTTGGTGGCATCTGATCTTCTTGAAGTTTCCACCTTAATTAATTCTGTTTTATGCACATTATATGCCTTTAGCTGGCAGGAGCCACCCTGGAGTGAGGCGGTTCCCTCTGGGTGTCGTTACAAAATGGATTCGAGGACCTGGGAAATGAAGGACCGGCCCTGATCCCCAGGATCCATACCGTGTCTTGGTTCTGTTCCTTCTCATCTCTCAGCTGATCTATTTCAACAGTTTCCTAACTCTCCTCCTGTCTTCTCTCTGACCTGTGTGTTCTTCCTTTTCAAAGACTCCAGTTTTCTAAAGGATAAAGGCTAATTTTTAGTTTTTTGAGGAACCTCCATACTGTTCCCCATAGTGGCTGTACCAATTTACATTCCCACCAACAGTGCAAGAGGGTTCCCTTTTCTCCACACCCTCTCCAGCATTTATTGTTTGTAGATTTTTTGATGTTGGACATTCTGACTGGTGTGAGGTGATACCTCATTGTGGTTTTGATTTGCATTTCTCTAATGATTAGTGATGTTCAGCATCTTTTCATGTGCTTTTTTTGGCCATGTGTATATCTTCTTTGGAGAAATATCTATTTAGGTCTTCTGCCCATTTTTTGATTGGGTTATTTGTTTTTTTGATACTGAGCTGCATGAGCTGTTTGTATATTTTGGAAATTAATCCCTTGTCGGTTGCTTCATTTGCAAATATTTTCTCCCATTCTGAGAGTTGATTTTTTTGTTTTGCTTATGGTTTCCTTTGCTGTGCAAAAGCTTTTAAGTTTAATTAGGTCTCATTTGTTTATTTTTGTTTTTATTTCCGTTACTCTAGGAGGTGGGTCAAAAAAGATCTTGCTGCGATTTATGTCAAAGAATGTTCTGCCTATGTTTTCCTCTAAGAGTTTGATAGTGTCCAGTCTTACATTTAGGTCTTTAATCCATTTTGAATTTATTTTTGTGTGTGGTGTTAGGGAGTGTTCTAATTTCATTCTTTTACAAGTAGCTGTCCAGTTTTCCCAGCACCACTTATTGAAGAGAGTGTCTTTTCTCCATTTTATATTCTTGCCTCCTTTGCCGTAGATTAGGTGACCATAGGTTCATGGGTTTATCTCTGGACTTTGTATAAAGGCTAAACTGACTGCTCATCAGGATCCAAAGGCTGTATTTTCCTCTGACTACCTATCTTCCGTGTCACAGCCTTCTCTCTAGCTGTCTTGGGCTAATAGTTTCTCCTTCACACCACGGTCTTCATGCCTCTGTTTGTTTGACCTTGTCCCCTTGTCAAATTGCTGAGCTCCTTTCTAGCCTGTAAACCTCCACGCAGACATCATCTTCTCTTTCATTTATTTAACCAATATTCAATGAGGACTTCTTATGTGTGCTGAGCACTATGTTCAATGCAAGATGTTAGGACTTCTAAGTGTCGGCAATGTGCTCGAGAATCGACAAAAATTATCTCAGTGAATTATCAGGACAACCCTGTGAAACTGCAAGGGTCTACACTCCCACATCGCAAAACTCCTGGGGGCCAGATGTGTTTCAGAATTCAGGGTTTTCCAGATTGTAGAACAGCAATGTGTAAATTACAGATGATGTTGCAGTCTCTCTGTGGGGAGCCCCTCATAATCAAAGACATTGATAACTCTGTAGCCTGATGTATAAATTCTCTCCAGAGGAGAGGAAATAAATAGAGGCCATAAATAGTTCAAGTTAGTTTTTGCTGCCGAGTGAGTTCAGATCAGGTCATACTTGGCTACCACAAGTGAGCTAGGACAAAAGACAAAGGAACAAAGAACTTTTAGAGTTTGGGGATTTTGTAATTACGAGTAAGGGACTAGGGACCTGCACCATGACTGTCAGGTTTTACAGGTGAAGAAAGTAAGGCTTGGACAGAGTGGATAAGATTTTGAGGAACAGATAGTCAAATCAAGGCAATGTGACTCCAAAACCAGCACTTCCAACGTCTGGGCTGTGACCCTGCCCTCCATAACCGCCTTCTCTCATCCCTCCCACTGACAGCGTCACCACCAGGTTTGCTACACCAGAGCGTATCACTGCTGTTTGCTTTCTGGGTTCTAATAGCTTCTTTAGGTGCCTTGCTTCCCGATCAGACTGTGTGTTGGGGATTCTACATCCATGCTTTTCCAGTCCCTGGGCCAGAGTAGCACTCCCATAAATAGTCGCTGAACTAAAATTTTACTTGGGAACCCAGCAGAGAAGGTAATACTGGAACCATAAGTAGTCCTAAGATTGTGAATGCCTGGCTTTGTCCCAGTCTACGCATAAGGGTAGATCATGCTGTCACGTAAGAGTCTGAGGCGCAGGTTTTACATGTTGTGCTGAACCTGGTCATTCTTTCCCTGTGTGACTAGCAACGGCATTCCCCTCCTTCCTTCCCTACCATATACTCCCCGCATCATACATTCACACAGCACATATTACCCATCTCTCACACACACACACACACACACACACACACACACACACACACACACACACACACACACACACACACACATCAGACTTCCGGACTTCTAGCATGAAGAAAATACCTGTCCGCAGAACATCGGTTTGTTCAGAGTATTCTACATATGCAGGAATTTGCTCCACGATGTACAGAGTGCCTTTACCAAGGCTGTAGTTCAGATTTACCTTCTTCAGGTCCAGGACCATGTACTGATTGTTATACGTGCCTGAAATATCGGGAGACATGAAGACAGGGCATGGGTATGGCTTTACTGGTTAACTCCAGATCTAAACGTATGTACACGCCTAAAAGTGATTCTGCAAGGCCACTTACCAGAGTTGTATTTTGAAAAGACCTCTGCCCACTGCTTGCCTCCGTTTGCCATCATATTGGCCACCCGGACTCTTTGCCAGGCCAGGAGAGACTTGGGTACCACGTGCTGCAGTAGGGTTTTATTATACACGCTGTTTGTGGTCTGCAGCAATACCAAACCACTGCTGAGAAGGTAAAAGTCATCCAGAGACTCCAAAAACCCTGCAGGAAACACGAATATACAGACCAGCATAACACATATGCAAAACACTGAGCCATCAGTGTTAGCACAGAGCTTTGTGTACACAGTGCATTTTGCAGTGTCCGTTACTATTATCCTCTCCCAGCTTTGGTTCCCCTCTGTGGGAGTTACTCAACTGCCGTTTCTAAAGGTGCCAGTGGACCTCCATCCCTGGATTTGCCATTGAAAATTTTTGATTTTATGATTTGGGATGACAAGAATACATTAACTCGGGACTATTCCAAGTTTCCAAAATGACGAACAGAGTAGATCCTCACTTGCTAGGATTTTCCAGGAGAACTTTTAATTAGGGGGAGATATTAGCAGGATTCATTGTTGGATAGTAAGAATACGGATGCCTTCTTTCTTTCTCCTTTTCTGTATTTTCCAAATTTTATGTAATGAGTCTACATAATTTTTTTAAGTAGAAAAAGTATCTACATTTATAAAAGTGAACATGGTTTTGACACTCTGGGTCAATGTGTTTTACAAATGTTGGAAAATCAGCAGAGCCACAAGTCTTCTTTTTAAATAAATTTATTTTATTTGTTTGTTTTTATTTTTGGCTGTGTTGGGTCTTTGTTGCCGTGCGCGGGCTTTCTCTAGTTGCGGCGAGCGGGCGCTACTCTTTGTTGCGGTGCGCGGGCTTCTAATTGCCGTGACTTCTCTTGTTGCGGAGCACAGGCTCTAGGCACGTGGGCTTCAGTAGTTATGGCATGCGGGCTCAGTAGTTGTGGCTCGCAGGCTCTAGAGCGCAGGCTCAGTAGTTGTGGTGCACGGGCTTAGTTGCTCCGCGGCATGTGGGATCTTCCCAGACCAGGGCTTGAACCTGTGTCCCCTGCACTGGCAGGCGGATTCTTTAACCACTGTGCCACCAGGGAAGCCCACAAGTCTTTTTTAAAGGCCTATTGTGTGATTTATTTTGTGATGAGTGTGGTAGAGATCAAGGAATATCAGACACAGCTGTAACAACGAGAGAGGCTGTATTGTCATCAGTAACTAACAGTGATGGACAAACTGGCGGTGCTACATTAAGGTCAGAGAAGAGCCCAGGGAGAGTTAAAAGGAACCAGGGTGGTGAGCTCCTCCAGGGCTTCACAAACTCCCACCATTTTTATACTACTTTATTATTTTTGCCATGTCTGATTACTACTTGTATTATGCTTTACTTAATATTTTTCCTTACATGAGCTCTCTTTTTAAACTTAAAATACTTAGCCTTATCACATAAAATAATATCCAAGGAACCATGGGTCTAATGTTTTGGGGGCTTTTCCCCCCAAAACCAGTACATTTAAGCAAATACATTTCTATTAACATGCAAGAAAATACATTTTCAGGAAGTCCCTAATGTCACCTCACTAGAACTATGCATGTCATGCACTGAGCAACACCAATGACGCTCCGAGAGGAGAGGCGATGGGATCTATCCAGGATCACAGGGCCAGCTCCTGGCAGACCTGGGCCTGGAATGCAGGTCCTTGATCTAGTCCAGGGCTCTTCCGCTAAGTCTGAACACCTGTGCTCAGCCTCCACGGCACTCCCTCTTCTGGCTTAATGAAGGCTGGAAGAGGAGAGCTTCATGGAGGAAGTGGATCTGAGTCTTGAAGCTTGTGTAAGTGCTGACCAGGTAGAGAGCAGCGAGCATCACAGGTGGGGACAACATTGAGTGAAGGTGCACAGCAGGATGTAGCACAGGAGAGCGCGTGTTCTGGGAAGCCGGGCAAAGACAGTCATTCATTCATTCACTCAACAAACAAGCTATTGTGCATTTACTCTAGGCCTGACAGGGATAGGTGGGGTGGGGTAAAATAACGGGACCGCCTAAGACTTCAGAGCGTACATGCTGGGAGTCAGAAGGCCGGCATTTTAGTTCCCTGCATCGCCACCAACAAATTTAGCACTTCTCCTCTTGCCTCTCTGTTCCTTATTCCCTTCCTCTGATAACCTGGGACTATGGGATGTCATTCATCTCCGATTTTGAATTTTAATTCCTGGAAATTTCTGAGTAGGAAAGTTACATGATGAGAGCAGCGTACAACTAATTCACAATGAGCCTCCACGAGGCTGTCATTAGCCAATACGGAGATCTGCATAAACGACAGAAGGATGCACACTTCAGGTAGTGCAAAGCTCTATGAGGGGATGGCAGCCTTGAATGAAATTTTAATGGGCAACCCCTCTGAGAAGACACAGTCTAGACATAGGAGGCATGATTGACAAGCAAAGTATGAGATGAATTTCAATGACAGCTTTTTTTTTTTAATTTAATTTATTTATTTAGACTGCGTTGGGTTTCACTGCTGTGCGCGGGCTTTCTCTAATTGCGGTGAGCAGGGGCTACTCTTCGTTGCGGTGCCCAGGCTTCTCACTGCGGTGGCTTCTCTTGCTGGGGAGCAAGGGCTCTAGGTGCCAGGGCTTCAGTACTTGTGGCTCGCGGGCCCTAGAGTGCGGGCTCAGTAGTTGCGGTGCACGGGCTTAGTTGCTCCGTGGCATGTGCGATCTTCCCGGACCAGGGCTCGAACCAGTGTCCCCAGCATTGGCAGGCGGATTGTTAACCACTGCGCCACCAGGGAAGCCCCTCAATGACTGTTCATTCAGCTCTTGGGCTGAGGTTGTTCTGCAGTGTTTGAACTGTACAGCCATACTTGGCAGCCTTGAGCAAACTCTGGTAACAAATCTCCACAGGAGAGAACTCTGTATTTCTGGCATGATAAACTTGCTAATTCACTCCTTATTGTAGCAGTCTCTGTGGACACAAGAGGGCAGGCGTTCTTTCATATGTGTGAGTGACTAATACTAACATGAAAGGAGCAGTCTTTCATTCAAGAGCAAGACTGTTTGTTGAAGACAAAAGAAATGTAGGCCACCCAGAGTTCTGGAACAAAGAAGATAAATTGTCTTACAGAAAACTTTAGTCAAGGAGTTTAATTCTATAGTTTAGAGTTTAAGATTAAAAAAAGGAAAAGGCCCAGAGAGGGGACAAAGTCCTGAAACAGTGCATTATAAGAGAAACAAATGTTCCTTGACTATGTGAAGTTGTATTCCTGCTCTTATCTGTCACTAGTAGCTTTGGAAGCCACACTATTTTAGATCAGGGGAAAGTGAAACACTTCAGTATGAAAGCCAGCCAGCAAATAAGATTTCATAGTAAGCTTCTTGCTAAATTTAATCAAGAAATAAGAGAACCCTTACAGTTAATAAAGCATCTTTCAGGACTTAAAAAATATGTAACCGCTTGAATTGTAAACATGAACAAGGACCACTTTCCTCTGATTCCATTTAAACCTATTGCTTAGTAAAACACAGAAAAGTTTACCCTTATGATCCTATCAAATGTATTTAAAATGTGCCCATTTGGAAGAGTGACATCAACATCATGGGGGGTGTGAGACACTCCCTTTGTCTCTCCCCTTCAATCTACGACCAGTAAAACCAGTAAAACTTCCATAACTCAACAAAGGTTCCTCGGCCCAACACAGCAGCATGCTGGAGAGTTCCACACCTCTGTCATCTAAGGGTGGGTGGACTGGAACACATAAAGTAGGTGGAACCAGAGGGACGGTGAAGGCAGTGCCGGCCATCTCCGTGCCCCAGATGGCATTGTCAGCAACACCGGCAGCAGCAAGGAACCGACAACCCTGGAGACAGAAATAGTGACAAGGAGGGCACCAGGCGACACCTCTGACACGGACAGTGGAGGGTGGAAAGTGCTAGCTCTCAAAAATAACCAGCGCGGGTAAGAGAAACCAAAAACTCGTGCTATAGCGCCACCTACTGGGAAACAAAAGAAAGGCATCTAATTACTAACCTATTGAATAGCTACAATCAAGTGAGGAAAAAAAAAAAAAGCTTTACCTAAAGAAGAAACATGTTCACCACTTCAAATGCACTGGCAGAGGAGCACTCATCAAGCCCCATAAAGAACCATGGTAACACAGTACCAGAAAAAGAAAATGACAGTCCTCCAGAAACCAAATTTAAAGTCACAGAATGTTGTAATCTGATAGAGAATTCAAAATAGCTGTCATGAAGATACTCAACAAGCTACAAGAAAACTTTGAAAGGCAGTTCAATGACCTCAGGAATGAAATGAATGAACAGAAGGAATACTTTACCAAAGAGATTGAAATTCAAAAAAAGCACCAAATAAGAATTCTGGAGCTGAAGAACTCAATAAATGAGATGAAGGATGCATTAGAAAGCACTGGAAATAGAGCAGACCATATGGAAGAGAGAATCAGTGAGCTTAAAGATTGAAATCTAGAAATAATACAGGGAGAAGAGGAGAGTGAATTAAGATCTAACAAGTAAAGAAATCCTATAGAACCATCTGACTCTTTTAGGAAGGGCATCATCAGGGTAATGGGTATCCCAGAAGGAAAAGGGAGAGTGAAGAGTGCAGAGGGTTTATTTAAAGAAATAATAGCTGAGGACTTCCCAAACCTGGGGAGGGAACTGGATGGACAAGTCCACAAAGCCAAGAGACCTTCTTTTTCAATACAAAAAGACCTTCTTCAAGACACGGTATATTAAAACTGTCAAAAGTCAATGACAAAGAAAGAATATTCTAAAGGCAGCCAGGGAAAAAAGGATGGTAACCTACAAAAGAATCCCCATCAGTCTATCAGCAGACTTCTCAGCAGAAACTCTGCAGGCCAGGAGAGAGTGGAAGGACATACTCGAAATACTGAAAGATAAAAACCATCACCCAAGAATACTCTATTTAGCAAAGTTATCCTTCAGATATGAAGGAGAAATAAAGACGTTCCCAGACGAACAAAAGCTGACTGAGCTCATCAACATTAGATGTGCCTTAAAAGAAACGTTGAAAGAAGCTCTTCTACCTGAAATGAAAAGGGAGAAGTACTGTACACAAAACTTTGAGTAAAATGGTAAATGGACAGACAGAATAAAAAAATTGCAACTTATTCTATATCAGAATAGGTTGTTAAAAACTTAATTACAGCATAAAGATTAAAGGGAAAAAAGCAGTAAAAATAAATCTAGCTACTTTAATTTAGTAACAAACAACACAAAAGGGAATAATTTAAGACAACAAAAATGTAAAAAGGCGAGAGGAAAAGGAGGAAACCCATGTAGGCAAATGAGGATAAGATACTATCAGCAGAAAAAGAACAATTTTATCCATGATAGGTTTCATACAAATCTCATGGTAATCACAAAACATAAATCTAGAGCAGAGAGAGGAAACGTAAAAACAAGGGGAAATAGGGAAAAACATCATAGAAAACCACCATACTAAAATGGCAGACAGAAACACAAGGAAAAAGGAACAATGGAGGGAAGCAGCTGCATAGCACAGGGAGATCAGCTCAGGGCTTTGTGACCACCTAGAGGGGTGGGATAGGGAGGGTGGGAGGGAGATGCAAGAGGGAGGAGATATAGGGATATATGTATACGTATAGCTGATTCACTTTGTTATACAGCAGAAACTAACACACCATTGTAAAGCAATTATACTCCAATAAAGATCTTAAAAAAAAAAAAAAAAGGAACAATGGAGATACAGAGCAACCAGAAAATAAAAGATAAAATGGCAGTTCTAAGTCCTCATCTATCAACGATCACCTTAAATGTGAATGGATTGACTTTACCAATCAAAAGACACAGAATAACTGGATGGATTAGAAAACAAGACCCAACTATATGCTGCCTCCAGGAGACATATCTCAGCTTTAAAGAGAAACATAGGCTCAAAGTGAAGGAATGGAAGTTGATACTCCAAGCAAATGACAGCCAAAAGAAAGTGGGTGTAGCCATTCTCACATGGGAAAAATAGACTTCAGGGCAAAAATGGTAGCAAGAGACAAAGATGGACATTAAGTAATGGTAAAGCAGACAATTCGTCAAGAAGACCTAACAGTTATTACTATATACTGACCTAACATAGGAGCACCAAAATATATAAAGCAATTATTAACATACCTAAAGGGAGACAACAAAATAATAGTAGGTGATTTTAATACCCAACTTACATCAGTGAATAGATCATCTAGACAGAAAGTCAACAAGGAAACAGCAGCCTTAAATGAACCTTAGACCAGATTGATTTGATAGACATATATAAAACATTCTATCCAAATGCAGCCGAATACACATTATTCTCAAGTGCACATGGAACATTCTCAGGGGCAGATCATATGTTGGGATACAAAACAAGTCTCAATAAATTTAGGAAGATTAAAATCATATCAAGCATCTTTTCCAATCAAAATGGTGTGAAACTAGAGATCAACTACAAGAAGAAAGCCAGAAATATCACAAATATGTGGCAACTAGGCAACATGCTACTGAACAATTATCGGGTCAACAAAGATGTCAAAGGAGAAATTTTTAAAAATTAGACACAAACGAAAATGGAAATATGGCTTACCAAAATCTATGGGATGAAGCAAAAGCAGTATCAAGATGGAAGATTCTAGTAATACTGTAAATGGCAATATTTCTTTTTTATGGCTGAGTAACATTCCATCATATATGTGTGTGTGTGTGTGTGTGTGTGTGTGTATATATATATATATATATCTCCCACATCTTCTTTATCCATGTATCTGTTTATGGACACTTAGGTTGCTTCCATATCTTGACAATTGTAAATAATGCTGCTATGAACATTGGAGTGCATGTATATTTTCAAGTTAGTGTTTTTGGTTCTTTTGATATATACCCAGGAATGGAATTGCTGGGTCATATAGTAGTTCTATTTCTAAGTTTTTAAGAAACCTCCATACTGTTTTCCACAGTGGCTGCACCAATTACATTCCCACCAACAATGTACAAGGGTTCCCTTTCTCCACATCCTCACCAACATTTGTCATTTGTGTTCTTTTTGATGATGCCATTCTGACAGGCGTGAGGTAATATCTCATTGTGGTTTTAATTGCATTTCTCTGATGATTGATGATTTTGAGCATCTTTTCATCTGCCTGTTGGCCATCTGTATGTCTTGTTGGAAAAACATCTATTCAAGTCTTCTGCCCATTTTTAATCAAGTTGGGTTTTTTTTAATGTTGAGTTATATGAGCTGTTTATATATTTTGGATATTAACTCCTTATCAGTCATATCATTTGCAAATATTTTCTCCCATTCAGTAGGTTGTCTTTTTGTTTTGTCAGTGGTTTCCTTTGCTGTGCAAAAGTTTAATGCGGTTCCGTTTGTTTATTTTTGCTTTTGTTTCCCTTCCCTGAGGAGACAGATCCAAAAAATATTGCTACAGTTTATGTCAAAGAGTGTCCTGCCTATGTTTTTTCCTAGTACTTTTATGGCTTCCAGTGTTACATTTAGGTCTTTAATCCATTTTGAGTTTATTTTTCTATACGGTGTTAGAAATGTTCTAATTTCATTCTTTTGCATGTAGCTGTCAAGTTTTTCCAGCACCACTTATTAAAGAGATTGTCTTTTCTCCATTGTATATTCTTGCCTCCTTTGTTGTGGATTAACTGACCATCAGTGTGTGGGTTTATTTCTGGACTCTCTATTCTGTATCACTGATTCATGTATCTGTTTTTTTGGTGTGCCAATACTATACTGTTTTGATAACTGTAGCTTTGTAGTATAGTCCGAAGTCAGGGCACATGATTCCTCCAGCCCTGTTCTTCTTTCTCAAGATTATTTTGGCTATTCAGGGTCGTGTGTGTTTCCATACAAATTTTTGAATTATTTGTTCTGGTTCTGTGAAAAATACCTTTGGTATTTTGATAGGGATTACATTCAATCTGTAGATTGCCTTGGGTAGTATGGTCATTTCAATATTAATTCTTCCAATCCATGAACATGGTATATCTTTCCATGTGTTTGTGTGGTCTTCAATTTCTTTCATCAGTGTCATAGTTTTCTGAGTACAGGTCTTTTTATCTCCTTAGATAGGTTTATTCCTAGGTATTTTATTCTTTTTGATGCTATTGTACATGGAATTGTTCCCTTAATTTCTCTTTCTGACAGTTTGTTGTTAGTGTATAGAAATACAACAGATTTCTGTATATGAATTTTGCATCCTGCAACTTTATCAAATTCACTGTTGAGCTCTAGTAGTTTTTTAGTAGCATCTTTATAATTTTCTGTGTATAATATCATGCCATCTGCAAACAGTGACAATTTTACTTCTTCCTTTCCAATTTGGATTCCTTTTATTTATTTTTCTTGTCTGATTGCTGTGTCTAGGACTTCCAATATTATGTTGAATAAAAGTGGTAAGAGTGGGCATCCTTGTCTCGTTCCTGATCTTAGACGACATGCTTTCAGCTTTTCACCATTGAATATGATGTTAGCTGTGGGTTTGTCATATATGGCCCTTATTATGTTGAGGTATGTTCCCTCTATGCCCACTTTCTGGAGGGTTTTTATCATAATGGATGTTGAATTTTATCAAAAGCTTTTTCTGCATCCACTCTTGCCACTCTTATTCAACATAATATTGCAAGCCCTAGCCAGATCAATTAAGCAAGAAAAAGAAATAAAAGGCATCCAAAATGGAAAGGAAGAAGTAAAACTGTCACTGTTTGCAGATGACATGATACTATGTATAGAAAACCCTAAAGACATCACCTAAAAACGATTAGAAATAATAAATGAATACAGTCAAGTTTCAGGGTACTAAATCAGTATACAAAAATCTGTTGTGCAGAAAGAGAAATTAAGAAATCAATTCCATTTATAATTGCATCAAAAAGAATAAAATTCCTAAGAATAAATTCAAGCATGGAGATGAAAGACGTGTACACTGAAAACTATAAGACATTGTTGAAAGAAGTTGAAGATGACACAAATGGAAAGATATTCTGTGCTCATTGACTGAAAGAATTAACATTATTAAAATGTCCATATTACTTAAAGCAATCTATGGATTCAGTACACTCCTTATCAAAATTCCAATGACATTTTTCACAGAAATGGAACAAAAATCCTAAAATTTATATGGAACTACAAAAGACCCCAGATAGCCAAAACAATCCTGAGAAAAAAGAACAAAACTGGGGGTGTCACACTCCTTGATTTCCCATGATATTGGCAGAAAAATAGAGATCAATGGAAGAGAATCGAGAGCCCAGAAATAAATTCACATATACATGGACAATCAATTTATGACAAAGGAACAAACAACATACAATGGAGAAAGTATAGTCTGTTTAACAAATGGTGTTGGGAAAACTGGACAGCCACATGCAAAAGAATGAAACTAGACCACTGTCTTACATTATACACAAAAATCAACTCACAATGGATAAGGAGTTGAATGTAAGATCTGAAACCATAAAACTCCTAGAAGAAAACATAGGCAAGATGCTCTTTGATATTGGTTTTAGCAATATCTTTCTGAATATGTCTCCTCAGGAAAGAGGAACAAAAGCAAAAATAAACACATGGGACCTCATCAAACTAAAAAGGTTCTTCAGAGCAAAAGAAACCATTAACAAATTGAAAAGACAACCTACCAAATGAGGGAAGATATTTGCAAATCATATATCCAATGACAGGTTAATGTCCAAAATATATAAAGAACTCATACAACTTAACAACAGAAAAACAAACAACCCAATTTAAAAATGGGCAGAGAAGCTAAAAAAGACATTTTTCCAAAGACATACAGATGGCCAACAGGCACATACAAAGAAGTTCAACATCACTATTAGGGAAATGCAAATCAAAATCACAATGAGATATCACCTCATGCCTTTCAGATATCACCTCATGCCTGTCAAAATCACAATGAGGTATCACCTCATGCCTGTCAGAATGGTTCTCTCCTTCCAGAGCGATGGAGAGAACGTGGAGAAAAGGGAACCCTCATACACTGTTGGTGGGAAGGTAAAGTGGTGCAGCCACAGTGGAAAACAATATGGAAGTTCCTCAAAAAATTAAGAGTAGAACTAACATATGACCCAGCTATTCCACTTCTGGGTATTTATTGAAAGAATATGAAAACACTAATTGGAAAAAGATATATGTGGCCCTATGCTCACTGCAGCATTCTTTACAAATAGCTAACATATGGGGCTTCCTTGGTGGTGCAGTGGTTGAGAGTCTGCCTGCTGATGCAGGGGATGTGGGTTCGTGCCCTGGTCCGGGAGGATCCCACATGCTGCGGAGCAGCTGGGCCCGTGAGCCACGGCTGCTGGGCCTGTGCGTCCGGAGCCTGTACTCCGCAACGGGAGAGGCCACAACAGTGAGAGGCCCGCATACCAGCAAAAAAAAAAAAAAAAAAAAAAAAGCTAACATATGGAAACAACTTAAGTGCCCATAGACACATGAATGGATAAAGAAGATGTGGTGTGTGTGTGTGTGTGTGTGTGTATGATGGAATACTACTAAGCCATAAAAAGATGAAATCTTGCCATTTGTGACAGCATGGATGGACGTAGAATGTATTATGCTAAGTGAAGTAAGTCAGATGGAGAAAGACAAATATCATATGATTTCACTCATATGTGGAATACAAAAATAAATGAACAAACCAAACAAAAACAAACACATAGATACAGTGAACAGAGCAGCAGTTACCAGAGGGGAAGGGTGGCAGGGGGATGGCAAAATGGATAAAGGGGGTCAACTGCACGGTGATGAATGGAAGCTAAACCTTTGGGAATGAGCGCGCTGTAGTATATGCAGAAGTCGAAACATAATATGTAGGTACAGAAAAAACGTATGTAATGTTATAAACCATTAAAAGTAAAATAAAAAATTTAAAATGTGCTTATTTGCATATCACATGCATTAGCTGCTCCAAACCTCTGAAGACCACACACATTCCTTCCTTCCAAAAGAGTAGATTCAGTGTTGACCAAGGACACAAATGACATACAACTCAGGGTCAGGAGTGTGGATCATGATTGTAAAAATAGCTGTGCTGCATTTCCTCACCCCTCCCTCTATCCATACTCAGCAACGGGACTCTGCAACATCTCCCAGAAAGAGGCATTGTCTGTTTCCCCATCTCTTAAATCTGAGCTGGATCCGGAACTCGCTTCGGCTAACAAAATGCGCCAGTTCTGAGTCTAGGCTTCAGGAGACCTTGCATACTTCTTCTCACCTCTTGTAACCCTGTTACAGCAGTGTAAACCAGCCCAGTCTAATTTAGTCTCTGGGATGGGAGACCACATGCAGGAGGGCCAGCCTCTAGCTGGCCAGTCCCCCAAAGTGCTACAGAGTTCATCCAAGGTCAGCAGAGCTGCACACCCAACCCCAGCCAACCTCAGACGCACGAAGTGCCCAGCGGAGACACCAGAAAGAACCATTTAGCTGACGTGTGGACTCAAAAGCAATGATAATCACGTTTCCAGCACAAAATTTGGAGGTTCAGCAGTAGCTAATATAATAATAGTAATCCAATTATACAACATATTTTGTTTTGAAATGTCTTACTGCCATTTGATTTTTAAATTTTTTTTATTTTATTTTGATTCTTTTCTCTCTTTTTTAAAAAAAATTATTTATTTCTGGCTGCGCTGGGTTCTCACTGCTGCCGCGGGCTTTCTCCAGTTGCAGAGCGCGGGAGCTACTCTTCGTTGCGGTGCGCGGTCTTCTCACTGCGGCGGCTTCTCTTGTTGCGGAGCACGGGCTCTAGGTGCGCGGGCTCAGTAGTTGTGGCATGCAGGCTCCACAGCTGTGGCTCGCAGGCTCTAGAGCACAGGCTCAGTAGTTGTGGCGCATGGGCTTAGTCGCTCCGCGGCACGTGAGATCTTCCCGGACCAGGGCTCAAACCCATGTCTCCTGCATTGGCAGGCGGATTCTTAACCACTGCGCCACCAGGGAAGCCCTGCCATTTGATTTTAACACAGATGGATGTGACACTTTGGGAACTCTTTTCTTTCTTTTTTTTTAAAAAGAGAAAAAACAAAATAACATCTTGGCGCCATACTCAGCCTTTCTGCTCAGCTTTTCCCCACAGTTGAAGAGGAACTGTATCACTTCTCAGACCTGTGAAAGGCACCCACCTATGCTGGGCTGTCTGACTCCTCTAAGCCAGTCTGATAGTCAATAAATTTTTATTAAACACTTACTGTATCTCAAGCACTGTTCAATGGGTCTCAGCCCAGAGACTGTATCAGAATTCTCTCAGGACCTTCTTCAAAAGGCATATGCCCAGACTGCCCTCTCTGCCTACCTCTGCTCCCCTCTGAGTCTCCACCAGAACTCCTATGTAAGGTTACTGTCTACAGCTGGAAAGTCTTCCGCTTCCTGCCTAAGAAAAGGCAGCCCGTGCTCTCCTTGTTATCCCAGGACATGAAATCCTCCAGCCGTTTATTCTGTCTACTCTGCAATGGACTCAGTCTTCCTACCTTCCAGAATGGCATTCATTTACTTCTCTTCCTGCCAAGATCCTAACTGGAACCAATCAATTTCCCCTTCACTTTCCAGTAATTATTCTTCTATCAAGTACGTATTTTTTTTTTAGCAGATTTCTGCTTAATCCTGCAATAGGAAGGTGATCAATGAAGGATTCATACTATTAGATATTCAAGCACGTGAAGCCATATTCAGGAGTTTGAATATCCTGCAGTGGTCCAAATAAAAGAATTAGTATAATTCTAATTCTAACATAATAATAATAATCTCTTAAAGATTACAGAAAGTAATTATGAAGAGGTGGCTTACATTTAACCAATATTCTGTTATTATCCACATAAAATTGTTTTTCTTCAATAATAATTTATTTTAGGTTATATTATTTGCTTGTTTACTGTTTCCTTTTCCATCTATCCCATAGCATGTAAGTTCCACCAGGGCAGGAACTTTTCCTGTCTTGTTCACTCTAGCACCAGAAAAGGATTTGACACATAGTAGGTGCTCAATAAATGTTAAATCCAAGGAAGAAAGAGAAGATGGTGGTCACTAACATTTACTGTGTACCCACGACACAGCAGAAACCTTTCTTTAGAAGGATGGATGCTATCATTTGATCTTCACAAAAAGAGCACTTAGATGAGCTAATTTAAAAAATATTTAGCTATTTAAAGCTAATAAACAGCATTGTCAGGAATAAATTTAGGACTGAACCTCAACACATGCCTTTTCCACTACAACATTCGCCTGACAGATGTGAGGGAAACAGATAGGTAGTCATGGCAAACAGTGACAACACTATACACAGTAGAGCAAATGCATTCAAAGCAATTGGGAAGAGAGTGACTCATGGGGGTTGCATGTTTAGACAGGGTGGAGTTGGGGAAAATCACCTTATGACCAGTCAGTCAAGAAAAGTGTGGAAAATAAGGTGGGATTTCTGGAAAGATAGAAGGGAGGAAGCTTCCTTAGCTAGGTGGGGAAAGATGTTCAAGACAGCTGTGGCCTGGCAGAAGTCATCAATATCCTGGGATGGTGCCAAAGAGGAATACAAAACAAAAGGAAGGTATTGATACGTAGGAAAGCAGAAATGAAGTGCTACAAAATCTATCTATGGTCCTTTGGAATGGGTGCCCTAGTTCTACTTTTATTTCTTCTCCTCCTTTGGTTCTACTTTTTAAAGGCAGAAGATATGAATCTTGGCGTGTGTTAAATCACAGATTGTTTGTATATATTTCAGCCTTATGATCAAAGAATCTAAGATAAAAGAGGTAACATGAAATTAATAAAAGTAATTATACAATTACATTAAAAATGTTTACAACTACAGAGGCAATTTAATAACACATGAAAGTAATAACTATGGATTATGAAGGAGACTTGACTACATTTTCTTGGGGCTTTGAGACTATTCTTTTATCTCCCTGTGCATCTACTTTCAAGTATTTGAACTTCAAACAGGAGAAGGCTGAGCAAAGTCATGGCTACCCAGACCAGAAAGGCTGCCAGAGTCTGAAAGGATGGGCTTGGACCCAATATGTTAGAATCACCTAGGGTGCTTGTTACAAATGCACGAGCCCAGATCAACTAAATAAGAATTCTTATGGATGGCACTTTAGAATCTGCATTTTTAGCAAGCTCCAGAGGAAATTTTAAGGGGTACGTACATGTGTGTGGGAAGTGATGGGATGCCCAGATGTGATGCAAAGTAGGAACACATGCATGCTTGGTGAAACACACTAAGTGTGTTCCAGAGAGCTCCACTTACAGATAATTAAGCATGAAGCCTCAGCCTCATAGGCATTATCATTATTTACTGTAACCCTCAATTAAAACACTTTGAATAGGTTCCAGCTTTTGTTCCCACACAAAAGCTCCACCCACCTGGCATCCCAGGAGGTCCTTTGAGTTCATGGCTCTTTTAGTTTTAACCATTTAACTTAGATAAAAACAGAACCATTTCTGAAAACAAACACTGGGTATTTTATAGTCAGATATGTTGTGTTTGAACCCCAGTGCCCAACTTCTAAGCTGGGTATTTAACTTCTCTGAACCTGTTTCCTTATTTGAAAAATGCTGATACAATACCCTCCTTGTGAGGTTTTTATGAAAATTAAGTGACATGATACACACCAAATGTGTATTATGCATACACAGAGTGTCAGTTATAATGCCAGGCACATAAATAGAAGCTAAACAAACATTACTTCTTTTCTTTTTATTTCAATAACAAGTTAAGCACAAACGATTTTAAGGTAACTTACTTAAATCTTGGGCACTGCCCAATGCCCATAAAACTAGTTGGGTCCTATTCATGTCATTCATAATCAGGGTGGCTGCAAAGGATTAGCTTCAAGGTCCAATCCCCGTGCTGAACATACAGGTTTGCATCTGAGATGCCTTGATACCAATTCATGAACATCTCGGACTCTTCTTTTCAAATCAAGGGTATAAAAGGGAGGGCAGGATGAAGAGAAAACAATGAGCTTGTGATATATTCATAGATGACGCTCTCTCAGGCAGCCCCTCCTCACCTCTCACTGCATTTCCCGTCTTTCTCCAGTTTCTACCTGTCCACATCAGAAGGGGTTATCTGTAACCTGTTTCCTTTCTTTTTTCTTCCCATTATCTTTTCCTCCTTCCTTCCTTTTCTCCTTTCCTCCTTCCTTGCATAAATATTTGTTCAGTGATTACAACGTGCAAGGCTCTCTGCTGGCCCTGAGGATGCAGACATGAATACAGAACGTGGGCTCTGAAGAAACTGCGCACAAGGCACCGAGGAGGCTGAAAGGAGGGGTAGCTGACTCAGCCTGAAAATTAGCGAAGGTTTCGACCAGGAGCTCTTGTGATACTTTTGTTAATATGGAAAACATTTGGGTAAAACGCATTTAAAAGACAATAAAAATGCTCATACCAAGGGTGAGTTTTCCAATGGCAGCACCAAGAAATTTGATGATCTTTCCCACAAGTAAAAATGATAAACACTGTATAAAATTATGTAAAATAACTAGTTGAAGGTACTAGAAGATTCCCAAAGGCAGGGAAAAACTGAGCACTGATCCCATTAGTTAAGAATATGAGTATGGGGACTTCCTTGGTTGTCCAGTGGCTGAGACTCCACGCTTCCACTGCAGGGGCCACAGTTTCAATCCTGGTGGGGGAACTAAGATCCCGCATGCTGCACAGTGCGGCAAAGCAAACAAACAAACAAAAGTTTTTTTAAAAAAGCATATGAGTATGTGACCTCATTGCTTGAGTGCATTCCTCAATCCCCCAGCCAGCTCTGGTGGTGGGAAACTGCAGCCATAGTGACTTGAGAGGGTATTCAAAGTTCAGTGCTGTAGATATCTGAGAATTTAACGGGGAACATGCCCCCTGCAGTGGTAGCAGGGAGTCTTAAGCACTGGACCACCAGGGAAGTCCCAAAGGGGGAAATTTTGAAAGCAAGAGAGAAGTATAGAAGAGCAGAGATCCAAAATCTGAACATAAATTCTGCCTAGTTTCCTGGCTGACCACTAACTATGCAAGAATGTGAGAGATGCCAAAGAGCTTGGGATAAAACCAGAAAGAATTGAGAGATTTACCCTTGTAAGACTGAATTCTTACTGGTGAGATATACAAATCTGCTGCAACTTTGACAGAGGGTGCTCTGCTCTGAGCTCATATACAGCTCAGACTGCTCCAGCTATCAAAGGGCAAGATCCAGAGCTGGAAGAACAAATGGAAATTTAGAGAAAACCTTAGAAACAAGAAAACCACAGAGAGAGTTAGCTCTAAAATCTCAGCTAGTCCCTGCCAAAACCTTTGGCTCTCTATTAAACTACACTGATTAAACACAAAGTAAGTAGAGAAAAAGAAAATCATAAAGATAAGAATGAAAATCAATGAGGAAGAAAAATAGACAATAGGAAACAAATCAATGAAAAGAAAATCTGGTTATTGGAAAATATCAATAAAATTTATATACCTCTAGCTAGACAGATAAAGAAAAAAGACATAATATCATGAATGATTAAAGGTACTTAGCTACAGATCCTACAGACATTAAAAAGTAAATAAAAATATTATAAATAACTTTATATCAATAAACATGATAAATTAGAGTCAATGGGCAAATTCCTTGAAAGACACAAAATTTCAAAACTGATTCAAGAAGAATTAGAAAACCTGAATAGACCTATATTAATGAAAGAAATTGAACTCACAGTTAAAAACTTTCCAACAGATAAAATTCTATGTCTAGATGGCTTAGTCAATGAATTCTTTAAAACATTTTTTTTTTCTTTAAAACATTTAAAGAAAAAATTAATTGCAGTCCTACACAAACTCTTTCAGAAAACATAGAGGGAAAAAATAATTCCAAACTCAGTTTATAAGAACAAGCTTACCCCAATACCAAAACTATTAAAAGAAAAGGAAGCCACAGTCCAATATGTTTCATGAATACTAGATGAAAAAATCCTTAACAAAATATTAGTACGTTGAATAAAAAATAAATAAAAAAGAATAATATATTATGATTAAGTGGGGTTTATCCCAGGAATGCCAAGTTGATTTAATATCTGAAAATTAATCAGTGGAACTCACCATATTAATACAGGATGAATATCATATGATCATAGATAGAAGCTGAGAACTGCACAAAATGCAGCACTCATTCATGATAAAAACATTAAGCAAAGTAGGAAGAGATGGGATCTTCTTTAACCTTATAAAGGGTATCCAGAAAGCCTACAATTAACATCATACTTAATGGTGAATGACTGAATACTTGTCCCTTTAAGATCAGGAACAAGGCAAAGATTTCCATGCCACTTCTAGTCTACGGTGTCCTGGAGGTCTTACCCAGTACATTCATGAAAGAAAACAAAGACATACAAGGTAAGAGAGAAGTAAAACCGTCTTTATGCAAAGATGGCCTGATTATGTATCTAGAAAAATCCCAAGAAATCTACAAAAAAGCTATTAGATTGATACATTAACTTAGAAAGTTCTCAAGAGAAAAAGTAAATATACAAAAAAATAATATTTCTATATTGTGGTGGTGGTGTTTAACTTTCCACAAATTCCTTGACAATTTTCCCTTTAAAAGATAGATTCTAATTTCCTTTTCTTGAATGTGGGCTGATCATAATAACTTCCTTCTAATAAACAGAATGTGGTGGAAGTGACAGTATATGACGTCTGAGACTAGGTCATAACAGGTATTGCTGTCTCTGCCGTGTTCTTTCAGATCACTTGGTCTGGGGGAAACCAGGAATCCTGTCCTGAGGATACTTGAGCAGTCCTGTGAAGAGGCCCATGGAGGGGAATCAATTTCCCAGCACCATCTTCTTGACCATGGAAGTGAGTCATCTTGGAAGTACATCCTTTAGCTTTAGTTAAGTTACCAGAGATTTCAGCCCCTCAGTCTCTGAGTCTTCAGCTAAAACTCCAGATACAGTGAAGTAGAGACAAGCTCTCCTCACTGGGTCCTATCTAAGTTCCTTATCCATAGAGACAATGAGATACTAAATGGTTATTTGTCATTTCAAGTCACTGATTTTGGGGGTGATTTGTTATGTAGCGATAGATAACTAATGCATATATACAAGCAATGAACAATTGGAAAAAGGAATAAAATATTGATTCTGACTACAGTAGCATCAAAAATCATTTAGGATTCAAATTAATTTAAGGTATGTAAGACCCATATACTAAAAACTACAAAACATCGCTCAAATTAAAGAAGATCTAAATAAATAAACAATATTCGTGGGTTGGAAGACTCAGTATTACTGACAGGTTGATTATCTCTGATTGACTTAAACCTTCAATGCAATGGAAATCAGTAGATCTTTTTCTTGACATGAACAAATTTTATTTATTTTTTAATACAATTTCTAAAGGTCACATTCCACTTACAGTTATTACAAAATATTGGCTATATTCCCCATGTTGTACGATACATCCTTGTAGCCTATCTTACACCCAATAGTTTGTACCTCCCACTCCCCCTACCCTATAAACCCCTCCCCCACCTCTCCATTGGTAACCACTAGTTTGTTCTCTGTATCTGTGAGTCTGCTTCTTTTTTGTTAAATTCACTAGTTTGTTGTATTTTTTAGATTCCACATAAGTGATATCACATAGTATTTGTCTTTCTCTGTCTGACATAAGTGAAATAATTAACTTAGTGTAACGCCCTCTAAGTCCATCCATGTTGCTGCAAATGGCAAGATTTCATTCTTTATTATGGCTGAGTAATATTCCATTGTATATATATACCACATCTTCTTTATCCGTTCATCTGTTGATGGACGTGTAGGGTGCTTCCATGTCTTGGCTATTGTAAATACTGCTGCTATGGACATTGGGGTGCGTGTGTCTTTTCAAGTTAGTGTTATTGTTCTTTTCAGATATATACCCAGGAGTGGAATTCCTGGGTCATATGGTAGTTGTATTTTTAGTTTTCTGAGAAGCTTCCATGATGTTCTCCACAGTGGCTGCAGCAATTTACATTCCCACCGACAGTGTACGAGGGTTCCCTTTCTCGACATCCTTGCCAACATCTGTTATTTGTGTTCTTTTTGATGGTAAGTTGACCTCTGCACTGCAGTGTTCATGCAGTGGTAATGCCCACCTTTTCAATGCCGTCATTCCCTATGGGATTCTTGACTGCATAGCCAAAATCAAGAGTTGTCTGTATACAGTATCCTGGCGGAGGACTAGCCAGGGCTTTTATCTTGCTTTGCCCTATCACCTCTTAGGTAAAACAGACCATGGTTATTCAAAACCTTCTTTTTTTGCTTCAATAATACAGGGCCACCTTTCTTAAGAGTATTCAGAGCTTCAGGCAAGTAATTTTTGCAGGGCCCCTGCCTAAATAAACAATTTGATTAAGAAATATATGACAAAATTCAAGGGCCCATGTGAAGTGTAGTGATTTATTAATGAAGATTTAGAATAGTGAGTAGAGAAACACACTAATGTATCTGTCTATCGTCCAATCAGTGTATGTGAAGATGCTTTGTAATGTCCAGGTTCTTTATAGTGCAATGCATTATTTCTGGAAAATTTTATATCTCCCTTCATGAGAAAAAAGCAGCAATACTATTATTACTCTCAAAGCCATGACTCTTTGTAACCTGTTTGCACTGAAACAACATAGATTTCTTTGCCTCTGCAGTTCCTTAACACCATTTACTTAATGACTCTGCAACGTTTATCATGTCACCTGTGAATACTGAATTCTAATGACTGCCTCAGAAACCATTACTGTGCTTTGTTAATCATGACCACAATGGCAAGTCTTACCCACAGTATTAAGAAAAATGTGAATGATAGTTCTTTTCCTGGTTATTAATTACATTCAGAATTTTATAGAGTAAACATACATCAGCGTATTTCCAACTTTTGTCTGTCTTCTCTCAGACTTCTTATGCTATAATCAGTGCTCTCCTAGAATTTGATCTCTATCCATGCTGCCTACACCCCTACCTTTGATACACTCCCACCGTGGGTAGGAGAGGTGAGAAGCCTGAGGCAGGAGGCAGAAGAGCAGTCTCAGCTGCTCCACAGAATATCCATCCAACTTGTAACCGACTCGTGCGAGCAGGATGTCACCTCATCAGCTGGAGGCATGAGATCTGTTACAAAGGCCTGGTTGTGTCAGAAAGCAAGGTACGTGGGCCTCTCACTGTTGCAGCCTCTCCCGTTGCGGGGCACAGGCTCCGGACGCGCAGGCTCAGCGGCCATGGCTCACGGGCCCAGCCGCTCCGCGGCATGTGGGATCTTCCCGGACCGGGGCACGAACCCGTGTCCCCTGCATCGGCAGGCGGACTCTCAGCCACTGCGCCACCAGGGAAGCCCAAAAGCAAGGTTTTTAAAGCCCTTTCAGGGGCCAGGGCCAGCCCTCCCCACAGCACTGCTGAACATGTGGTGCTGAGCCTGCAGGGGGAGCCGTGACTGCCACAGGGCCCAGTGGGGGAGCTACAGAGTAAAGCTCACTTGTCACCTCCCCTGCTGCCCTTGGGTAGAAAGGAAGCAGCACTGCAGTGAGAACACGGGTGAAAGCAGATGCTTAAGCCCAAGGGTAAGCGTGACCTTTGGCAGCCTTGGGCCTAGTGACAGTTGCAAAAACTGGGGCTCCAGACAAGTGAATAAGCTTTTTACCTGGGAAGTGTTGCCGAGCTGTAGTGAGGCCAAGGGGATGTACAAGGATGGTGTCTCCCAGCTTATGTCTCCTGGCAATGTCTCCTTAGCCTCTAGATGCGTGGGAAACATGAAGTCTGTCTGAAGCTGAAGCACCAGGCTAAGTAAACAGGTCTTTTTCACAGGGATACTTGGGTTTTATTTCAGCTCGCTGTCTGTGCAGTGCCCTGGGCGTGGTAGCCTGCCAAGAGCTGTCTTTCTGATCGTTACCATCTTGTGGAGCTCAGGAACGCCAGGGCCCCTGGCCAGCAAGGCCGGGGGATCAAGAGGTGTCCCCTATGTGGACTGAATGTGTTCACTGGCTTTAGCAGGGCAGCTGGCGAGTGGAGGGGATGGGGCCTGCTCACTGGCTTCAGAAAGGCAGTTCTTCAGCCCCAGCCAGGGGGCAGGGGAGTGTTGCAACCACTGCATGTGCAGACTTCAGCAAGGAAGTAGGACACTGCAACGACCACTCACCCCTGCCTGCTTCGCTAGGCAGTGGGAGGGTGTTGCATCCAGGCTCACCCACCTGTGCTAGCACGCTAGGTGGAGAATGCACCAATGGCTTCTGCCAGCGCCTCTGCCTGCAGGACCATTTTGGTTGTCCCCTGCCTCTCCAGCCTTTAGACTGGCAAATGAATCTTCCTCACATATGGCACTTTCCAAGCTGTTGTTATTTTTCTGGGTCTTGGGGTGTGTAAGACCACATGCAAATCCTTTACTAGGGGAATCTCAGTTTCCTATAGCACTTTGGTACCCTTGGACATCAGCCCTGTTGGGTTCCTAAGCCAAACGTTTTGGGAGCTCATCATTCTGGTGCGGATCGCAGGGGCTGGGGTGCCTGGTGGGCGTCACCAATCCCTTGCTCCTCCTGGAGAAGCACCTGTCTCATGAGATCCCTCCTTATCGCGTGTTGCTGCACACAATAAAGTGGGGTCTTTTGCAAGACCATGTCTCTACCTCTCCTACCTGTCTCAGTGTGGTCCTTTTATTCTCTGTTGTGGGAATCAGTTCATTTCATTTTCAGATCTTTTTCAGAGGGAAATGATCCAAATGTAGCTGTAGATTTAGGGTGCCTGTGAGAGCAGGTGAGTTCAGAATCTTCCTACTCTGCCACCTTGGACCCCACCTTAAATCCTTTCTAGATTAAGATGGAGGTTATTATATTATTTCCTTGAATAACTACCTGTATTTTTATGGAGTCAGCTGGGACTCTCCTGAACACAGAGCATGAGACTGGCTTAGATAAGCCTGGGTGAGCTGGGGTCTGCAAATCCTTTTGCAATATTGATGAATGTATTGTGAAGGATTACTACTGTTCCTCCTATTCTATGCTAGAGTACAGTTTTGGGAGTGCCCTTCCAACAATTCTTATTAGGCAATTATCCCTCAAGGATTCTGGCAAGGACAACAGGAACACTATTACAATATGAATCTTCCAGCCGTATATTGACTGACCATCTGCAAAACTTTATGTGGTTGGAGTTGCCTGGACTGTTGCCTCAGGCTTCTACATGTTCTGTGGGAAGCCTCTCTTGTCCTCCTCTCGTGGGCCAGACATTTTGTAATTCTAAAATGCAAATCTATTAATGTCACTTTCACTTGTCATTTTAATGGTCTTGCATTGCCCTTCATTCCCTCTCCCTGGCCTTCTCCACACTTTCTCTTGCCCATAGGCCTTTACATGTGCTGTTTGTTCCACAGGGAACATTCTATCACCCCATTATCCCCATTAACCCGGGGAATTTACACTTGCCTTTGAGTCTCAACATAAATTTTACTTTCTCTTAAAAGCTATCTCATCATCCCCAAACTAGGCTTCTCTATTATTACACAAATCACACTTTAGTCATTGCTTTTTTATTTGTGTCTATTTTTCACCAGAATGTAAAGTTTGTTAGAATAGGGGCTGCATTTGTCCTGTTTTTCATCACAAATACTCTGCTTAGCACATTTTAATAGAAAATTGTAGCTGAACAAATTATATCATGACTTGATCTATCGGTTCTGACTCAATAACTCTTAATATCCTTGTCCGTAACAGGAAGAGCCTCCAGGTCCTGCCCCTTTGAATACAAAACTGACACCACGCTCCTAACCCACTCAATCTATCACAGTACTCCTGCACCAAAGAAAAACAACAAGTCACCTAGCTTATTTCTGGCATCAGCAGCACATACACATGGCATAAAGTTCACGGTAAAGCTTAGTTTTGTATCTATGCGATGAATTCCGTGTGGCTGATCCCATAACTAAACAATTCTTTGTAATATAAATAAAATTCGACATGTTTGCTGTTGAGAACAAAGCAGTCCAGTTAGAGAAATTATGAATGACATTGCTCCACTGGCTCCTGTGAAAACATCTTGGAGTTAAAAAAAAAAAAAAAAAAAAGTTTTTTGTTTTCTCTCAGTTTAATTGCTCTAAAGAGCTCTATTATCTATATGTCTACTTCTAAATCTATCTATTCTGGAAGATATATATGCAAATATGAGCAAGGTCAAAAGTTTCACAGGAAATCCCTTCACGTCCTTCTCCACCACTACCTTTGGGATTCAAGACTATTAAGACTATGGAAGAACACCATTCTGCAGAGATTTCAAAGCAAAAGTTTCAGGTAACAGCTGGACTTTGCATTCTATCACAAACAAGAGGAAGAGTACGAATATTTGACTGTCTCAGTATCTTGCCGTCGTTACATTTCAGTGCAAAGGAACACAGAAGAATCAAAGCACAGTCTAACTTGGAGAAAGGAGTTCTCAGTCCGCCTCAGTACTAAAACAATTGAGCAAACTACGACAAAGATGAAATCAAAGTGGTCTCAAAGGAAGGATCAGGTCACAAGGACAGAAAGACATCACTTTATTCCCCTGGTCAGAATTCCCGATAGGGTGATGTTAATATTATCAAGAACAACAGTGCCAGAAGGGACAATAATACTCTGACACAAATACTCTTACAAAGCTAGATATGACAGGTGGTTGGTATAACCACCCTGTAAGTTGCATATATGTAATTAAAGGTCAAAAGTGTCCACATCACACCTGCATTGGACACTTAGACGTTTGGTAAGAATTTCCCCCTTGCCTTTGCTCATGGTGTTTCCTGAAGAGGTTGCAAACCTGCAGTTGAGGGCAATTCCAGCTAGCAGACACACGTTTTGGGGTTTTGTTTCTCAAATCCGTATTTCTCTCTTGAGAAGCTAGAGGATATGGAAATACCGATCTCCACATGGCTGGGTGACAATAGTCAGTGGGAGCCGACTGGCTCCCTGTCAATGGACCATGTGTTTGCTACAATTGTTTCCATTTCTATTTTCTTATACCAGCCCCTTCATTCATTTGCATCATCTTCTGTCTCCCTTAGGTATGGGAGTTTGCAATCCCAACTCTACAAAGATCATCCTTCCCATCCATCTCTACCTGCTCAAATTCTAGTCATCGTTCATGGTTCATCTCAAATGTCCACCTTTTTCCTTTACCCCACAATCAGATGTGAGCCGTCCCTATTTTGAATACTCACAACATTTCTTACACTTCTTTTGTAGCCTATACAGTCTCCAGTAATAATATTGTTCTTATCTGTATAGTACTTATCTTGTTTGTGTAAGATCTATAAGCTTGCACATTCATTCACCCATCCATTCAGCAAAAATTTATTAAGTGCTAGGTGCCACATACTAGGCGAACTGCTGTGGATATTGCAAAGAATAAGAGAAATGGATAAATCACCTATACTCCAATTTAAAGAAAAAAGAAATCATAAAAAAAGAGAAATGGAGACAGGCTCTCAAGGAGATGCTGAGACCAGGATCTACCTCGTTCATCTTTGATTCTACTGCAGAGCCTAGGCAAGTGCCTTGTGCTTAAATACTCAATTGGCATTTGTTGAAGTGAAGTTTTGTCAACCCTATTAACATAGTTTATGACATTCTATTAAACACAAGTATTAGAGCTATATTTCATAGCACTCTAAAAACCAATTTTGATTAATGTATGCTAATCACTAAACATTTCTTATTCCACTCCAGTTAAATCACTAAGGTTTTATCCTGAAATAGTACTCAGAGTACTCAGATGTCTCTCTAAATTTATTTACCTGGGTAACTGCTGAAAGAGAGGCGACTACTCCTGGTGTCTTTATCAATGATGTTGAAGTCCCAGTGTTTATATATCCTGAGCATGGCAGCATACGTGTACCAGCTTGAGTGAGCAAAAAAGATGTTCTCAAATCCAGGAAGAACCTATAGCCAGAATCATAGTGAAGTATACAGATAACTGACTACAAATGTAGGAAGTGTAGAGGGATTATGTCTATTAAGGCGTTTACTGCTGTTTTTGTTACTGGAAAATTAACCTTTAATGTGCACAAAACAGACAGAGTCTGTCCTAGCTTCCAAAATGGAAGACTCTGGATGGTGGGAGTGGCAGGTACATAGAGCATGGGAAAAATGATGGAAGAAACGGGTAACATCACGTACATCCAATTCCCTCCATCAGTTCCTTCTAGTTCTTAACCCCATGAGCTGATATATAACTATAGCTGGGAGTGATGAGATGTTACCATACTTGGGTGACATATAGAAAAAGTCCATATGGACCAGAAGAAGGATGAAGAGAAAGGCTGTCGCATGTCTCACCTTAATAAGAGCAGAGCAATGTCCCATGTCCCATCTCTTAAAAACCTCCAGGCCGGACTTTTTTATGGGAGAAAGTGAGGGAATCAGGTCCAGCAGATCTCCAACAGCATTCAGGAACTGAATCTGGAACAGGGTTATGGGCTGGGAAAAGAGAGAGACTGCACTTAACATTGATTTCAGACAATCAGATGTCATTGTCTATTGTGAGGGCTCCTGTTGCTAGGTATCCATTACATTATTCCTTTGTGAAGGTTCCCTAATGTAACAGATACACTAGATTTTATTGTAGTTTATAAAATGATTTTTATTACTTTATAGTTTGTGAGACATTTTAGCCTGTTAGCCACAGATTTGGGGAGTGGGTCCTATGAGAGTAAAATAAACAGAGCCCTCTGCTTGCATTCCTCTACAGCAGGTTTTTTCAGTCTTGGCACTAGTGATATTTGGGGCCAAATAAGTCTTTCTTGTTGGGCAGGGGGGCTGGGCATTGTAGGAAGTTTAGCAGCATCCCTGGCCTCTACCCACTAGATATCAGTAGTACCCTCCCAATTTTGACAACCCAAAATGTCTAGGCATTGCAAAATGTCCTCTGGTGAGAAATCATCCTTAGCTGAGAAGCACTGCTTTACAGCGAAAATATTCAACTAAGGTGCTTTTGATTTTGATCGTATGTTTAAAACAGGACTAACAGACTTGACAGCATTAAACCTGAAGCAATTATCAGGCTTGAACATGAACTCTGTGTTAACTAGAGAGCACTGCTCCAGCAAGATTCAAACCACCAGAGTCGCCCAGGGCTAGGCATCTACAAACAAATTGGTTTTCGGGCAGAGGTGGTGAGAAGACAAATACACATGACAATTTTAACAAAAGCAAAAGCAAGAAGAAAAACCACCTGATTATTTATTTATATAAACATTCTCTTTGTTCTGTTTTTGAATAAGTAATCCATTCATTATTCAATATTTTTTTAAATTATAAGATCTATAGTGGAAATTCTCTTCATTCCTATCCTCTGTTCACTCAAGACCCACCCTATCTCCAGTTTACTACCACTTTTATTGGTTTCTTGCGTATCTTTAGACTTCTAAAAATGTCTTACAAATACATTTTTTAACATAAACGATAGTGTGTTACATGTACTTGTCTTCACCTTGATTTTTTTCTCTTAATATCTTTTCATATCTTGGGGACCTTTCCATATTTGATATAAAAATCTTCCTCATTCTTTTAAATAGTATTCCAATGAATGGATGCATTATAATATTTTTAACCAGTATTTTATTGGTAGACTTTCAGGTGGTTTCTAGTCTTTTGCTAATATAAATAATGTAACAATAGTCAGACTTGGACACATCATTTTGTATGTGTGTGAGTCTGTGTGTGGGACAGAGCTCTAGAAATGATTTTGATTTTAATAGATATTTCCAAATTGTTTTCATAGGGCTTATTTCAATTATACTATTACAGCCTAACAACATATTAAACAACAGTTTGACAGGTGAAAAACAGTATCTCATTGTAGTTTATACTGGCATTTCTTCTACTATGAGCACTGCTGAGCATATGTTTAAAAATCTTTGGATTTATTTTTTGTGAACTGTGAACTGTGAATGTGCTTTATCTGTTTTTCTACCAGGTTATTCTTGTTTACCTACTTTTAAGAGTTCTTTAAGTATTAGAGAGATTAGTTCATTGTCTCCGAGATGAATTGCAATATATCTTTCAGTTTGTAATTTGCTTTTAAATATTTTGCCTTTATTTTAAAAATTAAGAATGATACCATACATATGAAAGAATAAAGATGTATATGCACAGTTTAAGGAAAAATAATAAACTCCTATTACCCACCTCACAGTTTTTTAAAAACAGAATATTATACATAATAATATATAATAATATATAATCATAGAATATTATTGTACATTTTATAAAACTTAGACATTTTTCTTTAACAAACATGTTGTCTAAAACACTTGCTTTATTAGGTTAATTAAATAGCTAGTACATTCATATGGGGCTCTTTAACCTACCCCAGAGTATAGCATGAATGAGACTGAAAGAACACAGAAACAAGCTGGTTTATTTGTGAGTTAACCTGACACTGAGTCAGGTGCTAGTAATGAGATAGATAAGACAGTTCTTTTGTGCAAGAAATTTATTCTCTAGTCCTAATTTGATCTTCTCCTTAATTGGAATGTATCAATAATTTTAAAGATAATTTTCAATATTCTTGCCATACCATATAAATCCTGAGTAGCTTTTAAAAAATCTTACCTTTGTTCCTTCTACTATAGCCCTCTTCATGGCCCCTACATATAGCCCATCCATTTGTGCCATAACATAGCCTGTGTGTCTCCAAAATGGGTCATCCTTGTAATTTTTGATGTTATCCCGGGCCCACTGATCTTGCTTCCTGGAAGACAAATTAGATTTGTACTAGAGGTCTCCATCCAAAGCTAAATTAAACCCAGGTATTTAGAGATTATATATTCAGATACTTATGTTAGCTAGTATAATTTAAATTCTGGATCTTATAACATTCCAATCACTTTGAAAGGATATCAGAGCAAATCCTAAGTGATTTTTAATTTCTCCCAAGGACTATGACTCTTCCATTATAACTTCCCCCATGCTCTATCTAGAACTATCTAGAAACACAGGTGTAATATTTACTTATCTGTGATACTGAGACCTAAGAAAGTCGAGGATAGACTGGTTCAAATATATCTTATATAAAATCATGTTTCACTAAAACGGTAAGGACAAGTTGATTAACTTTTCTTTGTAGATAGAAGTGATAAACAACAGGAAAAGACAAAAGCTCTTAAGGACAGGGGTGGTTTGTATCTGTCTGTATTTCTCTCAGATCATTTTCATAGTTTATGGTTTGCCCTATTCCAGTTGTCGCTAATAACAGCCTCAATGCCTCTGTCCTAGGAAAAAGTCTTTTTTTTTTAATAGTCCTTTCATTCTCTTCTCCTTTTGTTGTCTGCACTTTATGCAGGATGAGCTGATATAAATTTGTATACTAAACGCTATTTCTGGTGTGTTCAGGCTATATCTCTAGATCAATTTAAAAATACAGTGCCACGGCTCCATGGGATCTGGCCTAGAGGCTCTGTAGGACCTTAGCATCTGGCGAAGGGGTTGCTTAGTATATAATTTGGAGGGCCAAACCAAGAGCTCCTTTATCCCCAAATTAGTCTCATAGTCTGTCATCCCACAAATATAAAACAGATTTTCTGAATATCGAGAATTATTAGTCTTCAGAAAACTTTACTAAAATGGAAATATTCTCAGAGGATGTTAAGAATTATAACTTTAGATATGAGCTAACTTCCCAGCTAAGATGAGTCACCAGGTCCATGAAATGGAAACACCTTTCAGAGGGAGGAGGAAGGATTTCTGCAAGGAGAGAAGCCCCCAGGTGGAAGGGATCCAGGGGTTTGACTTTGCCTGTCTTGCACTGGTGAGGTCCTCCTCCAGCTGCATCAGCAACTGATAATGGGATACTCAACCTGACCTCTGAAAGAGCACAAATTAGAAGGCATTTGTCCACAACCAGTTTTCATGCCATCACCAAAAGGTGCTACACTTAACTACAAGAACTACTCCAGATTCCTGCCTAAGAGATGGAAAAGAAATTGGTGAAGGAGAAATTGCTGTTTGAAATGACAGATTCAAGCCCTGAAGCCTCAACAGCAATGAGAAGAGGAAAGCTTACGTTAAAGAGGAATACTTACGTTAAAAACTCCTGTACTTTATCCACCACGGAACGTTCCTTAATCAGCTGTGGGTAGAGGTTTGTGAAGTGGTCATACATATGTCTGAAAGGAGAGATGAAAATTGTTACATTTCCATTTTACTTCTTGGATTTTCCCATCACAGTAAATTACCCAGTATTTTGGCTAACTGGGATGTTCCCTATGGCAAACCTTCTCTATCTTCTTTTATAAATCAAATGCACAATTTAAAATGGGGAAATATTGGGACTTCCCTGGTGGCACAATGGTTGAGAATCCTCCTGCCAATGCAGGGAACAAGGGCTCGATTCCTGGTCCGAGAAGGTCCCACAGGCCATGGAGCAACTAAGCCCGTGCGCCACAGCTACTGAGACTGTGCTCTAGAGCCAGGTCTCTGCAATAAGAGAAGCCACCGCAACGAGAAGCCCGCACACCGCAGCTAAGAGTAGCCCCCACTCGCCGCAACTAGAGAAAGCCCGCGCGCAGCAGCGAAGACCCAGTGCAGCCAAAAATAAATAAATAAATAAATTTAAAAAAAATAAAATTGGGAAATATTCCCAACATATAGAAAAGCATAGAATATAACAAACACCCAAGTATCCACTACCCAACTACATAAAATCATTAGATTTTGCCACATTTGCTTCATATTTTTAAAAAAAGATATAAAATATAAGATAGAGTTCAACCGCTGAAACTAACTGTCCTCCCTTCTCCCCAGAGGCAACTGCAGTCTTGAATGAGTGATTTTTTGTTCTCATGTACATTTTTATACCATCTCTCTCTCTATATATATTTAATCATAAATAATGTATATTATTATTAATCATGTTTCAGGACAAATATAAATAAGATCATACTATCTACCACCCTAACTTGTTTATTTTTCTCCACATGATATTTTGAAAGAATTATCTGTTATCATCTGCAGCTTAAACTTATTCTTTTCATGTGTTGATGGTATCCCGTTATGACTATATAAAAATTCATTTATGCAGTCCTATGGTAGACATTTAACTGGTTTCTAATTTTTCGCTACTACAGTGCAACTTCAAACATTGTTGTAAATGTCTCTTTGTACACATTTGTTTTTCTAGTATGTATGTGTATATATACATATACATATAAAAGTAGAATTTCTGGGTTGAATGTTCTATACACCTATAGTTACTAGATACTGCCAAATTGTTCTCCACAGTGATTGTACCAAATTACATTCTCCCCAACTACATGTTAGATCTCTCCTTGCTCCTTACCCTCGCCAACACTTGGCAGAGTCAGACTTTCGAATTTTCAACAGTCTGTTGTAGCTGAAATGATTCTGTGTTTTAATTTCCATTCCCCTCAGCGTTACTGGCTATTTGAGATTTTTTAAAACTTATTTAAAAAGTTAAATGTCTGGGCTTCCCTGGTGGCGCAGTGGTTGGGAGTCCGCCTGCCGATGCAGGGGACACGGGTTCGTGCCCCAGTCGGGGAGGATCCCGCATGCCGCGGAGCGGCTGGGCCCGTTGAGCCTGCGCATCCGGAGCCTGTGCTCTGCGGTGGGAGAGGCCACAGCGGTGAAAGGCCCGCGTACCACAAAAAAAAAAAAAAAAAAAAGTTAAATGTCCCTCATACGCTATACAGTAAACATTTTTGGTGAGCTATAATTGACATACAACATTGTATAATGATTCAATACATTTATATATTGCAATGTGATTATCACCATAGCATCAGCTAACACCTCTACCATGTCACGTAATTGTAATTTCTTTTTGGTGGTAAGAACAATTAAGATCTAATCTCTTAGAAACTCTGAAGTTTATAATACAGTGTTGTTGACTATAATCACTATGCTGTGCGTTGGCTCTCCAGGACTTATCTACTAGTTGCAAGTCTGTATCCTTGAACAACATCTCCTCAATTAAAGGTTTTTGAATTGATGAAAATAATCCATTTACATCTGTTGTGATTTTCATATACTTGAATTTATTTCTGCGTTTACCATCCCTTTTTTTTTTGTCTCTCTTTTATGGTTTCTCTGTTTAAATAATATTTTCATTATCCTTCTTTTTACTTCTGCCAATTTAGAAGCTTTATATAAAATGTACAATTGACTCTTGAACAACATGACTTTGTACAGCAAGGGTCCACTTACACATGGATTTTTTCAGCAATTACACACTCTTTGGATATGGAGGGCCGACCACAAGTCTACATGAGGATTTTTGACTGTGCAGGGTTGGGGGTGAGGACTCAGCATCTCTAACCCCAGCATTGTTCAAGGGTCAGCTGCATTTCTATTCCATTAGTGATCATCATTAAAAATTGTGAAAACATTCATTATTATGCATTTTATTATAAAATATAAATGACTTTTTTGGGGGGGCAGTACCACGTGGCATGCAGGATCTTAATTCCTCGACCAAGGATCAACCCGTGCCCACTGCAATGGAAGCATGGAGTCCTACCCACTGGACTGCCAGGGAATTCTTATATAAAATCTAAATGAATTTTCTATTTCTCTCCTCCTCCAAACATACATATTTTAGCAAGCTTTACCCATTGACATCACGCATCATGTTATTGTTCGAAGATTTAGTTTTACCTTTTGATTAAAGAAATATTAAAATAAATTTTATTGTTTACCTTTTACAATCAAATTTTATTAACTTCTTTGTGTTTTGTGTTAACTATTGTTCTTTATATCCCAAATGTTCCCTCTTACTATCTTTGTTAATGTATGTCCTATAATAGTTTAATAGAAGCCTGTGAATGGTAAAATATTTTAACTTATATATCTAAAAATATCCTTATTTTGCCCTTGCTCTTGGATAATTTAAACGGTTTTAAAACTCTAGCTAGTTATTCTTCCTCAGTACTTTAAAAATATCATCCTCATATCTTCTGGGTCTATTGTTGCTAATGAGAGGTATGCTGTCAGTCAAGCTGAGATTCCTTTGTAATCAATGTTTTTCTTTCTGATAGCTTTTTAAATTATTCCCTTTATCCTCAAATTTCTGTAGTTTCATCCTCTGTGTTGTAGCACTTTAATAGGCTGTGTCTTCCAACTAAGGACTCGTGTCTTTCTCAATTTTGATCAATTCTCACTATTACCGTCAACTATTGGTTGTCTGCAATTCCCTCCAGTTTCTTTTTCTGGGACTCCTAATAGACATATGTTGGAGTTTCTCAATCAAACTTCTCTGTTTAATAACAGCTTTCTCATTATTTTTACCCTTTTCTCTTTTGGGGCAGTGTACTGTACAAATCTCTCAATACTAATGTCTGATTCAGAAATTATTTCTCTGAGTTGGTCTAGTCCAGGGTTTGCCCACTTACTGATATTTTAAAAAATTAATTTCCATAATTTTCATTTATGATATTTCAAGCAGGTTCTTTTAAAATATCTACCTGTCTTCTTACTTCTTCCTTTTTGTTCCATAAAATTTTCAAGTTTTCCTTCATATATATATGTGTGTGTGTGTGTGTGTACATATATTTTGTTGTCATTGTTGTGACCTGCAGCTTGAATGATCCTAGCTCCCCAACCAGGGACTGAACCTGCGACCTCGGCAGTGAAAGCGCAGAGTCCTAACCACTGGACCACCAGGGAATTTCCAAGTTTTCCTTCATTTAAAACTTAGAGTACCTTAAGCATATTTAAAGTCTTTGTTAAACCCATCTACAAAATTAATCTGGAGTGTATTAATGACTTACTTTATTGTTGATTTTGCTTTTTCTTAGCATTCAATTTCTTTGTGTTTTTTATCTTTTTTTAAAAAATCTTTATTGGAGTATAATTGCTTTACAATGGTGTGTTAGTTTCTGCTTTATAACAAAGTGAATCAGTTATACATATACATATGTTCCCATATCTCTTCCCTCTTGCATCTCCCTCCCTCCCACCCTCCCTATCCCACCCCTCCAGGCGATCACAAGACACCGAGCTGATCTCCCTGTGCTATGCGGCTGCTTCCCACTAGCTATCTACCTTACGTTTGGTAGTGTATATATGTCCATGCCTCTCTCTCGCTTTGTCACAGCTTACCCTTCCCCCTCCCCATATCCTCAAGTCCATTCTCTAGTAGGTCTGTGTCTTTATTCCTGTCTTACCCCTAGGTTCTTCATGTGTCCATCATCGGATGAATGGATAAAGAAGATGTGGCACATATATACAATGGAATATTATTCAGCCATAAAAAGAAACAAAATTGAGCTATTTGTAATGAGGTGGATAGACCTAGAGTCTGTCATACAGAGTGAAGTAAGTCAGAAGGAGAAAGACAAATACTGTATGCTAACACATATATATGGAATTTAAGAAAAAAAATGTCTTTCTGCTTTTTTGAACTTGGTATTCAGGCATTTTAAGTTATGTGTTTGTTTACATTCTTAAATTCTTCCCCCCCCAACCCCCTTCCTTTCTCCCTCCCTCTTTCTTGCCTCTCATTTTCTTCTAGGTACTTCCATCAGACTCCCTGAGAACCAGGTCTTATAGCGGCTTTGGGGGACTTCTTTCCTATGGAATGCTGCACGTATACGTGTCCTGGAACCAGCACATGGATGATTTGGTTCTTTTGCCCACCCTGCCTCCCGTCAAGCTCACGGTTTCTTATAAATCTCTACACCAGAGTGCACATCAGCAGAAGTTATTCTGTGGCCTCCTATGTTCCAAACAGTCCAAAGCAGCAAGGTTACTTCTGCTTCCCAGCCTTGATTCAGCTCCCTCAGGTCACAGAGGCCTTCACCCACCGGCCGGGGTGGCTGTCTCTGCCTGCTTCATGCCAAGGGCCCAGCAGATCCAGACCCCAGCGGTTTTCTGCTTCATTTCTGGTTCAAGAGATCTTTAATCTTGTTTGGGGGGGCCAGCTCTATTACCATGACGCTCTCTTTCTATACATTTTATCTACTATTTGCTCTAAGTTTGGAGCAAAGTGGGTCAAATGGTGAGCCCCTTGCACCCTCTGGACTGGAAGTTTACCTAAAGTCTGAGTTCTGGTTTTTATTTGATGCTTTTCATCGACCTAGAGGTCAGCACTGTAAGCGGGAGGTGACTCGGCTTCCAGAAATGGGAATCCGGCCCCCAGCACGGTGGAACTTTAGATATCTTCATCTAATAGTTTCCAGAACTGAAATCGATGTGAAGAGAGTTTTACTGCCAGTGAGGCAAAGAACATTAAAATCCTTTGAAATCTTTTATTTTATGGTCCTTGAATTCAACAAACTTCATGAGTGCTTTTCCTTCAAATTATCTGTAAATATTTTTTAAAAATTGAATTATCATATTTAACTTTTGTTTATATATCTTTTATGCTGCCACACCTATTCTTCTATCAAGTTGGCCCCTTTTCTATCATCTCTAAAACTGAGGGAGAGAACAGCAATAAAGCTGGACAGGTGTGGCTGACAGGGAAGGGACCCTCTGCCCTGGCCTCATATTCCAGGTGAATGGAATGCAGAAACTCCAGGTGAGTGGGATGACTTGATTTAGTTGCTTAGGGAAGCAAAAGCCCTTCAGTTTTCCCTCCGAGGTTGCATGGGGAAGTAGAGATGGCTGCCAGGACTGTCCGGGCTCAGGAGCCAAATGCAGCACCCCTGCACCCCTCCATGAGTTTCAGGGAGCAGCTAAAGGCTTTCTTGTCTGGCCTGAGGACATTGGGAGTTGATGGACCTCCTGGGGGCAGAGGACTTATACTTGGGGTGACTACTGCAACCTCAATGGCATTGACTTTGCAACTGGAGACCAGGGCGACCATGGAAGCCTCATTAGATGTCAGGTGGGGAAACACCCCAGCTAAAGACTCAATGAGACTGTTCCACTTCAGTAAACGTGCCAGAGAAGGACACAGGACAACCACTGCTTAAACATCCCCCCTCCCTCCAAGATGCCTCAGTAACACCAATCCATTCTGGAAAAAAGTGTTTGGAAGAGGACTGGAACATTCTGAATTGACTCAGTTTCAATGATATTTTGTCCCTATAGAAATGACTATGGTAACATTTCCTGCCATGAGGAGGAATGGGCTCTTAAAATGATTTAAATGGAAATAAAGTTCTCTGTTTTGGGAAAAAATAATTTGTGGGCTATTGACCTACCAATGCGCACTCAGGTAAAGATACAAAAATTCATACTTTTTACCTAAAGTCTCCATCACTGCACCCTGCCCAGCTCCACCCAGAGTTCCAGATCCTCTCAATTTTTCAGTCTATTTCAATATAGGGCTGTTTCTCAACCGGAGTGATTTTTCCCTCCAAGGGGCATTTTGGCAATGTCTGGAGACATATTTTGTTGTCACAACAGGGGGGTGGAAGGTGCAACTGGCATCTAGTGGGTAGAGGCCAGGGATGCCGCTAAACTTCCTACAATGCACAACAAAGGATAATTCAATCCCAAACGTCAAAAGTGCTGAGGTTGAGAAACCCTGAAACAGAGGAACATTCATCCTGACTTGGGGGTGGTTGCTGTGGAGGTCCATATAACAGTAAAGACAGATGTAGATAAAAGAGGGTAACTAGGCCAGAATTATTAATATTTTTTCTTTCTTTTTTGGGGGGGAGGGGGAGGGGCTAAACTTTTTGATTCTGATATTCAGAGCTGTGGAAGAGAAACCTGCACCTTGAGACCAGAAGTGGAGGCTTCACCTGACCCTGCCCCACCCAGGGGCCCTGAGGAACATAATCCATTCACAGTCCCCTGAGAAGGTTGAGGCCCTTCTCTGATCTTTGAGCCTGGGGCCCTATACCTTTGCGTGCTGGAGCAACACAGGACAGCAGATAAGAGCAGAGGCTTTGAATTCTGAACTCAAAGCTTGATCCACTCCTTGTAGGCTCTACAACCATAAGCAGGATTCCCAACTTCACCATGCTTCCGAATTCTCATCCAACAGAGCCAAGACCAGTCTCCACGTCAAGGATGTGTTAGATTTCGTTTCAGCCCCTGTGGTGTGTAAAGTCAGTAAGTTTCCTCCTAAGTTGGCCGAGACTTTGCCCATCTTTCCATCTCTCACACACACTTTGTGACAATCACAAAGACATACGGACACCTACTTTTCCCTGCGTCTTTTTGCATTGTGTTAATACCATATCATTTAGTGCTTGTCAGGTGATCTCTCCGACTCTTTCCTAGCTGTTTCAACTTCCTGCTTCCTGGGTCTGACACCATATCAGGCTCCTTTAGTATTTCCCAGTGTGATTAATCCACGTGTGTATGTGTGTGCATGGGCACAGACTCCGTGGCTGGACAGCTGGTCTCCAATTCTGGCTGCTGCTAACTAGCTTTGTGACTTTCAGCTACGTATTTTACCTCTCTGTGCCCAAGTTTTCTCTCAGTAATATGGGGATAGTAATAATATATACCTCACAGCGTGGCTGTGGATTAAATAATTTAACATATATAAAATGTTTTGAACAATGCCCGGCATATTTTAAATTATATATATATATGTGTACGTGTGTGTATATATATATAAATATAAGTGCTAGTCGTCATCATCATCATCATTATTTTGTGCTTCATGTTAAGTCCCAAATAATTACCAACTGATGGGTCACTTGATAATTTTGAGGGTGTGACTGTGTCTTACTTATCTTTGCTTTGGCTACAGCCTTGACCTGGAGCCATATTCAGTTTCTAATAACAGAAGGAGCAAGTTGGGGGGGTACAGAGGAGATTCTTGAAGTATCTCTTGATGGTAAGACAAACGCCCAAAAAGGTTCCGCCTTTGACTAGTCTCTCTACTTGTGCCATAATCTTGCTAGAACCTCTTTTCATCATAGTTTTACCAACTGTTGTGTCAACACATTACCTTAAAACGAGTGGGGAGAGTACTCAGGAACTCACTCCCCACTGTCTCTCTATCCCCAGAGACCGGCACCAGGTAGTATAACGAGGGTGTGTCACATTGAATTGTGGCATCCAAACTGGCTAGGTAATTCCAGAGGAGGTCATTTCTACATGTGCCTCAGCAACACAAGAGATCAGCCACTTTGTTAAAAACTAGAGCAGACCAGGTCCTCACACCCCCATCACCATTCTTTCCAGAAAGTTTTCCTGACTTATTTTATTGACTATCAATGACTATCAGGTTTTACATCATTAGTGAGCCATCAGAGACTCTTAATTTGCAACTGTTAGGGAGCCACCCAGTAGAGTTAAAAAAAAATGAAGGCAGAAATTCCATTTGGCCAAGGCTGCTAGACAATGCATTACACAGAAATACGTAGCTGACACTTCCGATTCATCTCTCATAAAACTGGAACAACAGGATTCAATTAAACTTCATAAGCGTGTAGTTAAGTAACCACTGTGGGGGAGGGCAGAAGTGCTGTGCCAGGCGCCTGGGGTATATAAAGATGAATAAGATGGGGACCCTGTCCTCAAGGCACTAACAGGTGGTGGAGGGGAGAGATGGGGCTCTGATCCAGTGGAAATGGAATCAGAAAGAGCTTCATCAAGAAGAGAGCATCATATAACTAACTGATTCAATTTGTTGTACAGCAGAAACTAACACAACATCGTAAAGCAATTATACTCCAATAAAGATGTATAAAAAAAGGTCATTTCTAACAGCTATATGATGTAGCATCATATTGACACACAATACAAAATATTGTAATTTCAATAAAAAGGCATAAAACAAAAAGAAGAGAGCATCTGAGATGGGTCTTGGAGGTTGAGCAGGATTTTTTTTTTTTTTTTTTTTTTTTTTTGTTATGCATCGGCAGGCGGACTCTCAACCACTACGCCACCAGGGAAGCCCTGAGCAGGATTTTGATAGGTGGAGATGGAAAAGGCAGCATCTGGCTCTCAGGAATCACAGTTCTAAGAGATGCTAGGAAGGGGCTGTGCGGGCGGCTGAAGGGGCATCACAGTAAGCCTCAGGGGCCCCTCCGGAATGCACGTCTGCGTGGTGCATCACGCAGTCAGGGGCTCCTCAGGGGCCGGGGGTGGGGCAGTGGAAGAAGAGGGAGAAGAGAGAGTGAAGAAGAGCAAGACAGCGAGAGAAGCTCCTGAAAATTGTGAATGCCTACCCGAGGCTGTGGCCCTGGTGGATCTCCCTCCGCTGCACACGGCGAAATAACCCTGCAGGAGCCACACACGTACACCACCAGGAGCTTCCGGATACAGGACAGAGCGGGGGCCCGGGACGGTGTCGTAAAAGCGTCGTAAAAGCTCAAAGAAGCAACAAATTGCTGCGTGCTTCGAAGGTAGTGATGGAGGATTTGAGCGTATTTCTTTGTGTTTTGATTTGGTCTCTCGAGCGTTTCATAGGTTGGTAAAAGCAAATTATATTTTCTGAGGCCGTCAAACCAACGTCCTTATCTGCCTATCTCAGTCGTTCATCGCACGATGTTCGTCCTTTCACACATCCCCCCAAGGTGCGGCAGAATATAAGGCACACCGCTGCATTTTAAATGTGGTGATGTGGAAAAACGTGGCAGCCCTATACTTCCCACTGCTCTTGGCAGCTGCCTGAGCAGCTCTGCAAGATGAGAGGAAAACAAGGCAGTTCTTTCTTTTGGCCTCTGGCACAAACTCACCTTCTTTGCCCTGGCTCCAAGGCTGTGTCTTGGTACGTGGAATTATCCTTTGCAAAACAGTCCCCAGCAGTATATGTTTTAAATTGATAAAATGATGTCTGTATGAAGATGCTATTGCTTCTCATACAACTGCCCCTGTGTAGCTGAAAACAAAAAACTCTAGCCTAGGGGGACCTTGAAGATGGCGGAAGAGTAAGACGCGGAGATCGCCTGCCTCCCCACGGATACACCAGAAATACATCTACACGGGGAACAACTCCTACAGAACACCTACTAAAGGCTGACAGCAGACCGCAGCCCTCCCAAAAGGCAAGAAACTCCCCACGTACCTGGGTAGGGCAAAAGAAAAAAAGAAAAAACAGAGACAAAAGAATAAGGACGGCACCGGCACCAGTGGGAGGGAGATGTGAAGGAGGAAAAGTTTCCACACACTAGGAAGCCCCTCCGCGGGCGGAGACTGCGGGAGGTGGAGGGGGAAGCTTCGGCACCGCGGAGGAGTGCACAGCGACAGGTGCGGAGGGCAAAGCGGGGAGATTCCTGCACAGAGGATTGGTGCCGACCGGCACTCACCAGCCCGAGAGGCTTGTCTGCTCACCCGCCGGGGCGGGCGGGGCTGCGAGCAAAGGCTCGGGTTTCAGTTTTGGACAGAGCGCAGGGAGAGGACTGGGGTTGGCGGCTTGAACATAGCCTGAAGGGGTTAGTGCACCACGACTAGCCGGGAGGGAGTTCAAAGCAGAAACTAACACACGATTGTAAAGCAATTATACCCCAATAAAGATGTTTAAAAAAAAAAAAAAAACCTCTAGCCTGTGACCTGTATTCTTTCTCCACCATTGGTTTCTGGCTACAGTCACAACTTCCAGAGGGTTGACATTTTAAGCTCTTCTGCTTTGCTTCAGAGAATGCTGGATACCTTTGCTCGGAGGGAGCCCCACTGCCTCTCTGGTCAGTTGAGACAGTGCACGGGGTGCCTATTGGTGCAGTCCTTCCTGGGTGACGCCTTGGGTCTGAGAGTCTCAATCACATGAATTCTTCCAGCCTCCCCTCTGCCCTATCTCTCTGCCAGAGGTCTTGTCTCTGTGAGCCCTGATTCTTTACTCCATTTGGCATTTCTCCTTCCTCCAAATTAAACTCTTGGGCAACAGAATGTGTAGTAAGCCTTCACCTCCTAGACCGTATCAGAAGAGGAAGGCAGGAAACGGGTAACCACCTCTGTCTCTTCCCTCTTCCCCAACCCATTGCCAGGGGTCTGTTTTAAGCTTGCCGGGTCACATCCCACTATTCTGAGCTTTGAGTGAAGCACAGAGCAGAGCCTTTGAATGCATGCTGATTCAGAAATTCCCCTACTTATTGGACTTTTCAGCAATGCAGTCAGAATGACAGCCTCTGAAAAGGAGCTTCTGGGAAATGCCCTTCTAAAGATGGTTTTGGTTGTATTTCTTTCTTTTTTTTTTTTTTACATAGTAGCATTTATTTAGCTGCACAGCTTGTGGTTATGGATAAAGGAACTCAAGGATAGGTCAGTACTTTATATTATGAATAAGGCAGAAATGATAAAGCTACTTCCCAAAGTGAGATGTTAAAACTTAGGTTTTCCTGAGACATAAGAATAACAGAAGGGTCACTTTTGTCAGAAGTCTCCTCCGTCAAACTCCCTGAGCTCTCTAGTACTGATGCCAAAGTCCAAGGAAGAGAAGCTTAGGCTCTCAACATTCAATCTATGTTAGCATCTCTAACACAGATTAGAGATGCTCCACTCAAGTTACATAGCTTCCCTTAATAACTCATATGTATCTTATGCGTGACTTCATTGAATATATTTACGTTCACACAACTTCAATCTGAATTATTTCTCCAAACTTGCAACTCAATTTCAAGAATGCAGTCAGAAACCAGTGGATCCCGAAATAAAGATTTGTGGGGAAAAGAAGAAGTTCAGATTTTTACATGTTGAATACAGTTTTAAACATGTTTTTTAAATCGTATTTAGTTTATAAAGTTTTCTACATCTCCAAACTGAGAGTCCCCTATTAAGGGGACTTGTATGGTAAGGTAACAAAAATTTGGTATAAAAACAAAACCAGGAATTTTTAGTTTAAATTTTAAAAAAGAGCAGCCAGAGTCCAGCAATTAGTCATTCAACATTTGATATAATTGCCAGTACTCAGAAACAGATTAAGATCAGCACTACATTTACTATGACTAAGATGGTAACAGTGCAAAATAAGGTCTGGTTAAACTGCACTCAACAATCTAGGTCACAGAGCATAAAAGAAGAAAACCACGTCCTCAAGACATTTTATATCAAAGGAAGAATGAGGCTTATTTAAATGAGTTGCAACTTTCCTTTCCTCAAAGATCTGTTCTCTAAAAAGGATGAGTCATGATTGCATTATTATAAGTACATATTTTGTTATTTCCATAAGACAAGGGAAGAACACAAGAATTAAATAACAATAGAGTTGGAAAGAACATTCATGTTAGACATTAAAATTTCAATTTAAAATCTTCCCCCACTTGAAAGTATTGTTCTAAGATGGTTGAAAATAAATGCTCTTACATTTTATTTTTATTTTGAATTAATCTCTGTTTGTGGTCCTCAAAGAGCCACTCCACCTCCATTTGCTTTCTACCTGACAATAAATGACTAGTAAGATGAAATGACTTAGCAGTCTTTTAAAAGAGTTTCATGAGAGGGAAAGATTTAAAAATGTGTCACAATTGGGGGCTTTGCTCCTTCTAGGCAGGTATGACTACTACAGGTTCAAATGTAATTCTGATAATCTTTCTATCGTATGAGAAAAACCATGGCAAATTTTCAATTCTAGTGTACAATGCCAGGAAGAAAAAAACCACTGTTGGGCAAAGAAAAGGACAGAGGTTGCCTGGCAGTTCTCCACCACGACTGAGTACTTACGGGGCAGTGAGGTAACCCTCCAAAAAGCCGGCTGCAAACATGACGATCTCATTGCTCAGGGATTGAGAACCGTACCCCGCTCTGATCTCAAGGATGCCCCAGCCTGTGGTTTTCACAGAGTTATTGTAAAAGCCATAGGCATCCCCATTCCTGTCTAGGACATTTTTGACTTGTATTCTCTTCTCAGTAGGCATCCAGTATGCAGTTGCATAGTACACCCCTGGAAAAAAAGAAAAAGGAATAATGATAGGATGTCATTGAACTGAACTGCTGATACATTTTTTTTTCTTTGTAACCAACAATTCCAGCACATTTGCTTTTAAAGAGTTCTGTTCTATTACAACAGAATTGGGAAATCTGCCACACTATAGTTTGTCCTTGTTACAAGTGGGAAAATACCAGAGCCTTGACCAAGGGGGATGAACCTAGAGCACAAAGAACCAGGTCAAAGGTAGGGGTGTAGTTGGAGCATCAAAGAGGTGGGTCTAAGTGCTTCATCCTTAGAGATGGGATTTTGGGCAAGGCAGGAGCTGGAGCTCTCACCCACCTTGTCATTCAACCAAGAATAGGGTTCATATCCCTGGTCTGCAACCCTTTCCATCCCCCTCAATAGTTGGGCCAAAGCATCCATATTCTCTCACTTTCCATCCTATCTCTCCTGCTTAATTCTTTTTTTTTTCTTATCAAAAATATCTTATTTACAAAAAAATTCAATTATACTGTACATCCTACACTGGAAATACATTGAATAATTGCTAGAAGAAATATAGGCAATTAATTCCATGTTTTATGAGAATGAGAGAATTTGACATTTGAATGTTATCAAAGCTTAATATGGCCCATAAATATTCAAAAAGGCAAACTCAAGTTTTAGTCTCATTTAATGGCATGGTCTGTTTTTTTCTCACAAGCTCTCTAATCAGTGAGAGTCTAAGTTGTAGAACGTTATGTAAGTTTTTGTACTCTGAAGGTAGAATGTGCAGTTTTTTCTTAAGCAGGATGGATGGCATATAGGTGTCTGCATAAAAAGGAAGCACAAAGGCAAGAAATACATGGTTGAATACTTCTCCCCATTTATGCTTCCTCACAATACTTTTTATGCAACTCTTCATGTGTTCAGTTGTTTTTAAACACAGGTCTACACAGCACCAGCTACAAGGTAAGATGGGTCATGTCAAAAGTCAAACTGGATAACTGAGGCCCCAGAGTAGCTAAATTAACAAGGCTGAGGGTACCTGGTCCATCAATTTTTTATGTGCCAATTCTTTTTTTTTTTTTTGCGGTACGCGGGCCCTCTCACTGTTATGGCCTCTCCCTTTGTGGAGCACAGGCTCCAGACGCGCAGGCTCAGCGGCCATGGCTCACGGGCCCAGCCACTCCGCGGCATGTGGGATCTTCCCGGACCAGGGCACGAACCCGTGTCCCCTGCATTGGCAGGCGGACTCTCAACCACTGTGCCACCCGGGAAGCCCTGTGCCAATTCTTGATATAACTATTAAGCCTTGATATCATGTCTACTATGTAAACACATTTATGTAGGCCAGGAACTGAAGAGATGAAGCAATTATCTGTATAATTCAGAAAAAAATCTTCCCTAGCAAGTTAAAGAGGACATGTGGAGCTTGATTCTGCCAATTTTGAATCTGTATGCCTTAGCCTTATTATAATTTATCCCACTCACCCATATAAACCTCATACTAACATGTAAAGTGAACTGACAAGCTGGAAAAAAAAAAAGGTAGGTAAAGTATGTTCAATATATAGACAGGATCCAGTGAATACAGGTCACAGAACAAAATGATGAACTGCTTTGTATTTGTCCAAATTGTACAGATAATTTTTCCCACTTTCCTTTTTACTTAGCCTGGGAAAACACTGTGAGAATCTCCAAAGACTATCTTTAATACCCAGATTTTGTCCACTGCTGGATGCCTAGTGTTTTCTTTTGAGAACTAGCATTCCCTTTTTTTTCAATCTTATGAAAAAATTGTACTTTTCTACCCCTTTGGCCTTGATTTTCAGTGACTTCTTTTTTGTACACATAAGTATGAATTTCTCCTCCCAAAGTGTGACAGGTATATTGGCCTTTTCTAAAGAAATGAAAAAAAGTTAAAATATTGAAAGTTTAAATACTTTTTCACAGAAACAAACTATTCAATTTTAAAGGGAGAGAGAGAGAGAAACATTTTATTCTTTCTATCATGAACAACATAAATCAACCAAGCTTCACATTTTGGGTAGAAATTTTTTAAGTATGAATTTTTTCAGAACCTATTTTATTCTTTTTTTAAAAAAAGGAAGAACAGGTGTATTTTGGCAGAGAAGTAAAATATACAAAATTTGTTTTAAAATTGGCATACAAAATTTTAAAACACAGTACAATTATATAAAAATATAGCACAGACAACAGCCTGTAAAATTTCCTTCGGCCTTTCATTTGGTAGAGTTAAACAGAAAACCCTTTCTTAAAAAAAATTAGCATCAACACAGTCCATAAGTTAGGTTGTATATGTTGAAAGAACTTTTCCTTGAGCTTCCAAAATCCTCTTCTTCCATGGTTACCCACGTAAAGCATGACTAGTGAGGTATATAGGGCAAAACACTGTTAGGCGGATGTACAATAAGGAAAAAGTGCATAAACAAAGAATTCTTCCCATTTTCATAGAAGTATCCGATTAAATGTGAGTTCTTCTTCTTCATGTATCATTTTACTTTGGCAGAATTAAAATAAACCCATACAAATGTCTTTGTTCAAGTCCCAGCAGCAGTGATGTGTCTCCTTTGGTGGCATTATCTGATGCCACAACCATACAGTCCCTAGAGGAAGTAAGGTTTTGTGTGTGTCTGCATCTGCAACTACAAACATCAAATGTAAGATCGTACATCAAGCACCATGTCATACTGTTGTCCCTTCTTCCGCCTGCCACAGTTTTTGATGAGAACCACATACAGTGTCAAAAACATGACCCAATAGCATGCATAGAGCAATGTTCCAACAATTAAAACTGTCTGTTTGGATTCTGAGAATGGCTTTTTAGATTCCTTACAAATGGTGAAAATCACACCACCCAGGAGGATTGTATACCAAACCGATACTGGAATGAGTCCTGTGAAATTAACAATGGCTTTTCTTCCAGATGTGCCCCACCCAGCTTTGCTTATTGTTGCAACTGCGAACATCTTGGCGGGAAGTAAACTTGACATGTATAACACTGAGTAGAGGGACATGAAGACCATGACGATATTTCCTCTAAGGCAGCTGGCAGAAGATGATTTTATGAGACCCACTAACTGGACAGTTAACCAGAAAAGGAGGATGTTCCAAATTTTACTCCCGTAGAAGAGCTGGATTACTGCGGCAATGAGAAAGAAAGGGAAGAACCCAGTGATGACTGCTTCATAGGTCATCCGCAAGTGATGTTTATGAAACCACATTGCATTGTACAGCCACTCTCGGATGCAGGACTTGCTCCAACAGGTCTGCTGGTTTAACCATCTGAGATATCCCTTAGGTGTTTCAGTAAGGCATTTGGATCGAGCTGTGTATTTTCTTGCATAGCCTAGGCTCAGCACTCGGTTTGTTAGATGCCTGTCATCTCCAAAACTACAATGGCTTCCCATAATTTTTTTTTAATATTTATTTGTTTATTATTTATTTTTGGCTCACGCCGTGTCTTTAGTTGCGGCATGCGGGATCCTTAGTTGCAGCATACATGTGGGATCTAGTTCCCCAACCAGAGACAGAACCCGGGCCCCCTGCATTGGGAGCACAGAGTCCTAACCATTGGACCACCAGGGAAGTCCCCTGCCCATAAATTTTTGATTGTACCAGTCTTCCACAAATGCATGCAGTAAGGAGTTTCTGTACATTCCCAGAGGTCCACTGATGCACTGGACACATCCAAAATAAGACTGACAGGCCCTTTCTGTGTTAAAAGCCATCCAGTATCTCGCACTGCTGAGGAAGGAGATCTAGGAATCATACTTGTTTAAAATCTGGACATCTCTCCTGACACCTCCAACCATGGGATCTTCTAAAACTTTTACTATCTCCACTGATGAGGCAGGGTCAAGCATGGTGTCTGAATCACAAACCTGTACATAATCCACACTTGGTCCCAGTGCTCTGAAAGCCGTGTACATGACTTCTCTTTTTCCACCCCATTTTTGCATGATGCAAATACTCTTGTTGGACAAGACCAGCTGGGTGACATGTTGTGAGCTTTCTTTATGTGACTCATCTATCTCACCAGGACCCTTCATGTGGAAGTTGTTCTTCCAGATCTAAGTGGCTGATTTGTCCCTGCCCATGACTGCACTGAAGATGTCCATCATGTAAAGATCATCTTCTGAATTTCCCTCTATGACCATGACAACTTTAATTCCAGGGTAGGTTGGCCTTTTCACAGATTGCAAACATTTCCATAAGTAGTCTGGATCTTCTTGATATACAGCAATGCAAAGAGTTTTCTCATAGTTTCTGAACTATGAAGAGGCTTTTTTTCCAGGTCTCTCTGACCTTTAAACCATTCTTCATACTTTGCCAGAGTGACCTTTCTAAAATGCAAAACTGATTTGTTTACTTAATTACCCCAAATCTTCAATGGCTTCTACTTCCTAGAATTAAAATTCTTTGACTTACCCTCTTGACATTCATGACCTGCTTTCTGCCTACCTATCTAGTTTCATCCACCACTCCATGCACTTTGTGATCTTGAAACCATTGCACACACAGCTCTCCAACCTGCCATGAGCTGGTCCAGCACCTCTGACTTTGCATATGCTGTTTCCTATGTCTGACATTTTCTCCCTTGTTAAATACCTAGCAATCTCAAAATTGCTACTTAAGACTCAGGAAGCAACACCCCCTTTGTAGGGACTGACTTGCTCTACAAGCTCCATGTACCTTGAAAGCAGGTCTTCTTCCAGTTTTATCACATTGTAATGTAATTTATATGTCTGCCCCTGCTTCTAGCCTATGAACTCGAGGCCAGAGATTGTTTCCTCAGCACTTGATATGGTGTCTGACCCACAACAGGTGCTCAATAAACATCTGTGAAAGGAAGGAAGACTTAGGAAGAGAGAGAAAAGAAAAAAGAAGAAATGAAGAAAAGAAATGGTATGTAGTGCATTTATTTCTCTGCCTAAGAAACCACTGTACAGCTACTCAGGTTAAAGACAAACTTATTAAGGTCATCAAAGAGGTGGGAGGAGGCCAGAATGACTCAGATTCTATCTAGGCTGTGACTCAGTGGATGGTTGTTGTATCATCACTGAGAGAGGGAGCAGATGGGAAACAGGTCTGGGAGGGAATATGAGTTTAGTTTCGGACACACTAAGTTTTTAGTGGTTAAGATACTATAAAGCTCAGATTAAATATTTATCTATGGTTATCTATTTTCCACATTCAAAACTGACTCAGTATTTTATCTTTTTTGATGCAAAGATTGTCTATGAAAATTAGCACTAAAATTAGAAACTTAATACTAGAGCATCGTGGCACCTTGGCCCAAGAGGGTGATACACTGGGACTTGGTCAAGCTATGCTAATCAGCTACTGCTGATTATGACCCTTAAAGAATGATCTTGAGCAGGAAAGTCAATTTATTCTGAACTGAGTCATGACCATATTGGTGGGCTTTCTTTAAAAACGGTAACATGGAAGTAATGGCATTGATAAACATAGGCAGGCGCAGAATACATGTCAACAGGCTCCTGGTGATGAATGAGTCTAATTGTTACTAAGTCAATTGACCACAGTTGGACAATTGTTGGCATCATCCATAGATATGTCCTTTCTTCTCCTCCCAAATATAATAAGTATGTTTTCCAAACTGATTTTGCGACACAAACGCCACAGCCTCAGCCCCTCCCCAGCTTTTCTCATGCATTCTCTCCCACCCTCACCTCCAGTGAGCTTTGTATGAAATGAAAAAGGGTGGCTGTTTCACTGTTACTGGTACTACCTACTTTTCTGACCACAAATAATAAACTTCTGTAAATCTGTGCTTTTTTGACGCTCATGTGCCCCCATGCATGGAGAAAAAAACTTTTACCCAGTCCTCAAGAGAATTCAATGAGAAAAATTTACTGCTAACACACTGACCAATTTACTTTTTTTTTTTTTTTTTTTTTTGCGGTACGCGGGCCTCTCACTGTTGTGGCCTCTCCCGTTGCGGAGCACAGGCTCCGGACGCGCAGGCTCAGCGGCCATGGCTCACGGGCCCAGCCGCTCCACGGCATGTGGGATCTTCCCGGACCGGGGCACGAACCCGTGTCCCCTGCATCGGCAGGTGGACTCTCAACCACTGCGCCACCAGGGAAGCCCCACACTGACCAATTTAGCAAATGCTTTGAGAATTAAGCCAAAATCTGAGTTTCTCCTGCTACCCCTAATTGATGTCCTCCGTTCCTCAATGTTTTCTCCATGTATCAACTCTTCCTGGTTGCCCAGTCCCATGCTTTTTGCTGATTTTCTTAAATCCTCGAATAATTTAAGCCTTATGCTTTTCTATTTTTAAAAAAACATCTCCATGTTGTGAGGCGAATGGTGTGGAAAGGGTAATAGCAAAAAGGTAGACAAATATCACATAATTCTAATCTCGGTCTAGCTCGATACAAGCTCTGTGAAGGCAGGGGCCTCTTCTGCTTATGACCCCATATCCTGGGGTGCTGTAGCTGGCACAGTAATGTTTCTTTGATGAATCTCGTTTAATTGTGTGTGTTCTTGACCCAAAAGTGAAATTTATCTGAACATTCACAGAAGTTAATCTAAAATAACTCAAGTCGTATGTCTTCACGCTTGGGTAAGGAGCCTAGAGGACGATCAGATGCCCAAGGGGCAAGGGCCACGTGTTGATATTTTCTCTAGAGTCATGAAAATGAGATTTCAACTTTTTTTTTTTTTTGGCTGCGTTGGGCCTTCATTGCTGTGCGCGCGCTTTCTCTAGTTGTGGCAAGTGGGAGCTACTCTTCGCTGCGGTGCATAGGCTTCTTATTGTGGTGGCTTCTCTTGTTGCGGAGCATGGGCTCTAGAGTGCGGGCTCTGTAGTTGTGGTGCATGGGCTTAGCTGCTCCGTGGCATGTGGGATCTTCCCGGACAAGGGATCAAACCTGTATCCCCTGCATTGGCAGGAGGATTCTTAACCACTGCGCCACCAGGGAAGTCCCAGATTTAATCATTTTTAACATTAACATCCTTAGAATCAATGCACTTGATAAATATTTGTTGAATGAATGGGAATATTACTTTCTAAAAGCAGAGTATTTTTCTTCTGTAAATAAAGATGAAAGAGGTCCCATCATTTTCCTATTTCTCTCTAAAAACCCAAACACCCAAATTGAATTTCTTTTATTTACCTGTTTATTCTAATATTTTCTATGAGTTAATTGTTTTCAGTTGAAAAATAATTCCTAACCCTGTCTTAGAATTTGTAAAATAATCATAAGTGGCCTAAATCCCTCTTTCCCATATTTGGAACCTAAGTTTGCTAGCACCTCATTTATGAAAGAGGAAGTAGTTTTCAACCCTGAGCAATACAATTTTTGCCTGATGTAGTCAGTCAGTTAGAGAAAAAAAGAAACATGAGAAAGCAGAGGCAGAATATGTCAGAGAAAAATATAAAAACAATAAAATTGCAACTTAATCTATCCAGATTGGTTTTAGCTAATAGTTTACTGACTGTGATCCTTGAATTGCTTTTCTCTTTTATGCTCAATGAGCATGGTCACTCAGCATCCCTCTGTGTACCTTGGCTTTGCACCTTTCCTTCTTCGAAAGGGCTTTCAGTAAATTGATACCTGGTTTTTAGATTTGCTTTGTCTCTTCATCGGAGTCATTAAGAAAATAACTGATTCATGAATAATCAACCTCTAGGCAGCAAAACTGTAAGTAGGTATTTTAGCTCTCACTCCCTCCAGAAATCAGAGCCTGGGATTGTTGATGAAAGGAGAATTATTTGGGGAAGTGCTCCCAGAGAACAGGAGTAGGGGGCCAGGAGAGTGAAACAGGGAGGGAGGGAAAGCAGGAGGGTGCATTTTGAGATGGTCCAAAGAGGTGTGCAGAATAAGCCTCTGAAGATTCCATCCCAGGGATGGAAGAGGGAGCATTTATCCAACCGCTCCCATCCCACATAGGTCAAAGGGAGTGTTAAATGAGGTGTTAAATCCTTCACTCTCAGGTTTGCACATGCTCCAGTGCTAAACAGTTATGATTTCGGAGGAGCTCTGAGGTAGAAAGCAGGGGGCTCCTGCAGTCTGGCTGAGGTGAGGTGCTTCGGCTTATATACGAGAAACTAGAATAAAAGGCAGGTAAGAAGATGTGCGGTGGGATGAATAATGTGCCTGATACACAAGGCAGGTTGAAAGGGATTCGTTTTTTTAAAAAAAGAGCTTCAAGGAAACAAAATACTAATACATAAAAATGCTGGAGATTTGCTTGGCTCTGGAATGATCTCTTTCCTTCATCTCCTAAAAATGTACCTATTCTTCATTGCTGGCTTAAATTAACTCAGAGTTCTTGCCAAAAGTCTTATCAACAGAAAGTCAACTTTGCCCCATTCTGATTCGGCACTCAGCTCACCGCTCATCTAGATCACTCTTCAGTTATATGTATTTGTGTGTATTTGGTCCAATAAATTTCATTACAAACTTCTTAAGAATGAGGGATAGCATCTTAAATCTCATTGTATTGGCTCCTTTGGGCTTAACACAATGCTTTATTATATGGCCACGTAAATCCCCAACTTTCACACTGGCTGGAGGGTCACCATTGGAGACAGATTCACATCACATGTACAGTATATTAATTCTTAATTTCTAATTGCAGATTAGAATTTTGATATCTTAGGTCTGGTTTGAGTAACTCGACACTACCTTATATTGGAATTGTAGCTGTGTGTGCAAGGCTGAAGGACAAATTTCAGAGCAAGCCTGTCTCTCTCAATCAAGAGACTTGCACAGTTTTCCCCAAGAAGATGATAACATATCTGTTGTCTATACAGACAGAGAGTTTCAAATTTTAGACTCGTTTCCTCATAATTTCACTACCTCTATTAGTTTCCTTTTTTTAACCACATTAAGTAAATTCCTGTTTCACAGTAGTACAAAAAACCTACATAATAACATTATTAATACATTTTCTAGCCACATCTTAAAGCCAAATTATCAAAAGATTGTGAAATATAAGTTGTAGGAGCAACTGGAATCTTCTTTATTAAAAAAAAAGGTGAAACAAATGCATTTTTTTAAAAAACTCTTAAAACGTTAAACAAAATTAATCCCTTGAGATTCATTCCATTATTGTTGCTACTACCTTTTTTGCTATTTCAATAGTAATGCTTTGAAATTTGGAATCCAACAAAACATAACAGGTGACAAAAGTAAAAATAATGTCTAAATAAGTGTGAAAACTAAAGTTTCTATTTTGTGTGTCAGAACCAAGACCCAAGATGAAGTTCATGTGATAAACAGTTAATATATCATGGAAAGTAAATCACCATGAAATAGTTACTTAAAATGTTCTACCTCAATTTCAATACTGAAGGAAGATCTTTTAAATTTTCTTCCAGAGAAAGTTTTTGATCTTTGCTATCAGATTCAGGACCAGGAAACAAAATTTAATAATAAAGATTCATAAGTACTTCTCCCAGAAATTCTTCTGGAACTTATCTCTTTGAAAAAAAAGTTTTTTGCTAAGGTCTAATCAATAAACGTGGTGTTACGCTTGTCTCTGCCCTGTCAAAGTCTACAATAAATGTTCAGTCAAAATATGTGTGGGTTAATCTTTATGAGAGAACCTCCCTAAATTTTCTCAAAATATTCCAAACTCCATGTGTCCCAAACTAAAGTCACCCTGTTCCCAGTCCTCAAAAAAGTGCCTTTTCCTTTAGTTCTCACCTTGATAAAGGCAAGAAACATCCACCACTTTGATCTGGAAGTCATCCCTCCTGGCCATTTACCAAGTCCTCAGGCTTTTATCTATTTCCTTTTCTTCCTTATGTATCACTTTAGTTGAGGCTCTTCCCATTTCTGGAACTTATCTTGTATACATTCTTTTTTTTTTTTTTTTTTTTTTTTTTTTTTTTTTTTTT
>NW_020176571.1:10759142-10788805 GCF_003031525.2 Neophocaena asiaeorientalis asiaeorientalis
TTTATTTTTTTTTAATTTTTTTTTTTTTTTTTTTTTTTTTTTTTTAATTTATTTAGTCTATTTATTTTGGCTGCTTTTGTTCTTTGTTGTGGTGCACGGGCTTCTCATTGTGGTAGCTTCTCTTGTTGTAGAGCACGGGCTTTAGTAGTTGTAGCTCGCGGGGTTGGTTGCCCCGCGGCATGTGGGATCTTCCCGGATCAGGGCTCGAACCACTGTTCCCTGCATTGGTAGGCAGATTCCTAACCACTGCGCCACCAGGGAAGCCCTGTATACATTCTTATAAGCACCCTAGTATAGAGCTTGGATTGGTTCAAGATGGTGGAGTAGAAGGGCATGCACTCACCCCTTCGTGCAAGAGCACCGGAATCACAACTAACTTCTGAACAACATCAACAGTAAGTCGTTGGAACCAACCAAAAAAGATACCCACATCCAGAGACAAAGGAGAAGCCACAGTGAGAGACTCCACTCTTGGAGGGCACACACAAAGGCCTGTATGCATTTGCACCCAGGAGAAAGGAGCAGTGACCCCATAGGAGACTGAACCAGACCTACCTGCTAATGTTGGAGGGTCTTCTGTGAGGGGGTTGGGGGGGGGACGGCTGTGGCTCACCACAGGGACAAGGACACTGGCACTGACAACAGCACTTCTTGGAAATACTCATTGGCATGAGCCCTCCCGGAGGCTGCCACACCAAACAGCCTGTAGGCCCCAGTGCTGGGTTGCCTCAGGCCAAACAACCAAGAGGGAAGGAACACAGCCACATCCATCAACAGACAAGTGGACTAAAGTTTTACTGAGCACATCCCTGCCCACAAGAGCAAGACCCCATAAGGTTAACAGCTGATCTTTCAGCAGAAACACTGCAAGCCAGAAGGGAGTGACAGGACATATTTAAAATGATGAAAGGGAAAAACCTACAATCAAGATTACTCTACCCAGCAAGGATCTCATTTAGATTCAACAGAGAAATTAAAACCTTTACAGACAAGCAAAAGCTAAGAGAATTTAGCATCACCAAACCAGCTTTACAACAAATTCTAAAGGAACTGCTCTAGGCAGGAAAACAAGACAAGGAAAAGACCTACAATAACAAACCCAAAACAATTAAGAAAATGGTAATTGGAACATACATATCGATAATTACCTTAAATATAAATGGATTAAATGCTCCAACCAAAAGACACAGACTGGCTGAATGGATACAAAAACAAGACCCATATATATGCTGTCTACAAGAGACCCACTTCAGACCTAGGGACACAGAGACTGAAAGTGGGGATGGAAAAAGATATTCCATGCAAATGGAAATCAAAAGAAAGCTGGAGTAGCAATTCCCATATCAGACAAAATAGACTTTAAAATAAAGACTATTACAAGAGACAAAAAAGGACACTATGTAATGATCAAGGGATCGATCCAAGAAGAAGATATAACAATTGTAAATACATATGCACCCAACATAGGAGCACCTCAATATATAAGGCAAATACTAAGAGCCATAAAGGGAGAAATCGACAGTAACACAGTAATAGTTGGGGACTTTAACACCCCACCTTCCTCAATGGACAGATCGTCCAGACAGAAAATAAATAAGGAAATATAAGCTTTAAATAACACATTAGACCAGATGGACCTTAATTGATATTTATAGAGCATTCCAACCAAAAGCAGCAGGATACACATTCTTCTCAAGTGCATACAGAACATTCTCCAGGATTGACATGCTGGGCCACAAAGAGAGCCTTGGTAAATATAAGAAATTTGAGATCATATCAAGCATGTTTTCCAACCACAACACTATGAGATTAGAAATAAACTACAAGAAAAAAAGAAACTGTAAAAAACACAAACACATGGAGGCTAAACAATATGTTACTAAACAACCAATGGATCACTGAAGAAGTCAAGGAGGAAATCAAAAAGTACCTAGAGACAAATGAAAATGAAAGCACAATGACCCAAAACCTAAGGGATGTGGCAAAAGCAGTTATAAGAGGGAAGTTTACAGCAATGCAATCTTACTTCAGGAAACAAGAAAAATCTCAAACAACATAATCTTACACCTAAAGCAACTAGAGAAGAACAAACAAAACTTAAAGTTAGTAGAAGGAAAGAAATCATAAAGACCAGAGCAGAAATAAATGAAATAGAGACGAGCAAAGATCAATGAAACTAAAAGCTGGTTCTTTGAAAAGATAAGCAAAACTGATAAACCTTTAGTAAACTCATTAAGAAAAAAAGGGAGAGGACTCAAATCAATAAAATTAGAAGTGAAAAAGGAGAAGTTACTACTGATACCACAGAAATACAAAGGATCATAAGAAACTACAACAAGCAACTGTATGCCAATGAAATGGACAACCTGGAAGAAATGGACAAATTCTTAGATGGTACTGGCACAAAAATAGACATATAGACCAAGACTGAACCAGGAAGAAGTAGAAAATATGAACAGGCCAATCACAAGCACTGAAATTGAAACTGTGATTAAAAACTCCCAAGAAACAAGTCAAGATCCTGATGGCTTCACAGGCGATTTCTATCAAACATTTAGAGAAGAGCTAACACCTATCCTTCTGAAACTGTTCTGAAAAATGGCAGAGAAAGGAAAATTCCCAAACTCATTCTATGAAGCCACCATCACCCTGATACCAAAATCAGACAAAGATATCATAAAAAAAGAAAATTACAGGCCAATATCACTGATGAACATAGATGCAAATATCCTCAACAAAATACTAGCAATTCGAATGCACAATTCATTAAAAGGATCACACACCGCAATCAAGTGGGATTTATTCCAGGGAATGCAAGAATTTTTCAGTATCTGCAAATCAATCAGTGTGATATACCACATTAACAAATTGAAGAAAAACCATATGATCATCTCAATAGATGCAGAAAAAGCTTTTGATAAAAATTCAATATCCATTTACAATAAAAACTCTCTGGAAAGTGGGCATAGAGGGAACCTACCTCAACATAATAAGGCCATATATGACAAACCCATAGCTAACATCATACTCAACAGTGTAAAGCTGAAAGCATTTCCTCTAAGATTGGGAACAAGACAAGGATGTCCACTCTCACCACTTTTATTCAACATAATTTTGGAAGTCCTAGCCACAGCAATCAGAGAAGAAAAAGAAATAAAAGGAATCCAAATTGGAAAAGACGTTAAACTGTCACTGTTTGCAGATGACATGACACTAGGCATAGAAAATCCTAAAGACACTACCAGAAAACTACTAGAGTTCATCAATGAATTTGGTAAAGCTGTAGGTTACAAAATTAATACACAGGAATCTGATGCATTTCTATACACTAACAATGAAAGATCAGAAAGACAAATTCAAGAAACAATCCTGGGCTTCCCTGGTGGTGCAGTGGTTGAGAGTCCGCCTGCCAATGCAGGGGACACGGGTTCGTGCCCCGGTCCGGGAAGATCCCACATGCTGCAGAGTGGCTAGGCCCGTGAGCCATGGCCGCTGAGCCTGCACGTCCGGAGCCTGTGCTCTGCAACGGAAGAGGCCACAACAGTGAGAGGCCCACGTACCACCAAAAAAAAAAAGAAACAATCCCATTTACCATCACATCAAAAAGAATAAAATACCTAGGAATAAACCTGCCTAAGGAGGCTAAAGACCTGTACTCTGAAAACTATAAGACGCTGATAAAAGAAATTGAAGACAACACCAACAGATGGAAAGATATACCGTGTTCTTGGATTGGAAGAATCAATATTGTCCAGATGACTATACTACCCAAGACAATCTACAGATTTATTGCAATCCCTATCAAATTACCAATGGCATTTTTCACAGAACTAGAACAAAATATCTTAAAATTTGTATGGAGACTCAGAAGACCCCGAATAGCCAAAACAATCTTGAGAAAGAAAAACGGAGCTGGAGGAATCAGGCTCCCTCACTTCAGACTACACTACAAAGTTATAGTCATCAAAACAATATGGTACTGGCACAAAAACAGACATATAGACCAATGGAGCAGGATAGAAAGCCCAGAAATAAACCTATGCATCTATGGTCAATTAATCTATGACAAAGGAGGCAAGACTATACAGTGGTGGAAAGACAGTCTCTTCAACAAATGGTGCTGGGAAAACTGGACAGCTACATGTAAAAAAATAAAATCAGATCATTCTTTAACACCATACAAAAAAATAAGCTCAAAATGGATTAAAGACCTAAATGTGAGACCAAACACTATAAAACTCCTAGAGGAAAACATAGGCAGAATACTCTCTGACATATCTTTTTCGATCCATCTCCCAGAGTAATGGGAATAAAAACAAGAATAAACAAATGAGACCTAATTAAACTCAAAAGCTTTTGCACAGCAAAGAAAACCATAAACACAATGAAAAGACAACCCACAGAATGGGAGAAAATATTTGCAAATGATGTGACCAACAAGGGATTAGTCTCCAAAATATACAAACAGCTCATGTGGCTTAATATCATCAAAACAAACAACCCAATCAAAAAATGGGCAGAAGACCTAAATAGACATTTCTCCAAAGAAGACATACAGATGGCCAAGAGGCACATGAAAAGATGTTCAACATCGCGAAGTTTTAGAGAAATGCAAATCAAAACTACAGTGAGATATCACCTCACACCAGTCAAAATGGCTATTTTCAAAAAGTCCACAAAAAATAAATGCTGGAGAGGGTGTGGAGAGAAGGGAACCCTCCTGCACTGTTGGTGGGAATGTAAATTGGTAGAGCCGCTATGGAGGTTTCTTAAAAAACTAAAAATAGAGCTACCATATGACCCTGCAATCCCACTCCTGGGCATATATCCAGAGAAAAACATGGTTCGAAAGTATACACACACCCCAATGTTCATTGCAGCACTGTTTACAATAGCCAAGACATGGAAGCAACCTAAATGTCCATCAACAGAGGAATGGATAAAGAAGATGTGGTACATATATACAATGGAATATTACTCAGCCATTAAAAAGAATAAAATAATGCCATTTGCAGCAACATGGACGGACCTAGAGATTGTCTTACTGAGTGAACTAAGTCACAGAGAGAAAGAGAAACATTGTATGATATCGCTTATATGCGGAATGTAAAAAGAAATGATACAAATGAACTTATTTACAGAACAGAATCAGTCTTAGAGAATGAAGTTATGGTTACCAGGGGCTAAGGGTGGAGGGAAGGGATAGTGAGGGTGTTTGGGATTGACATATACACACAGCTATATTTAAAACCAGTAACCAGCCAGGATCTACCGTATAGCACAGGGAACTCTGCTCAGTGTTATGTGGCAGCCTGGATGGGGGGGTAGTTAGGGGGAGAGTGGATACGTGTATGTCTGAGTCACTTTGCTGTGCACCTGAAACTATCACAACATTGTTAATCAGCTATACTCCAATATAAAATAAAAAGTTCAAAAAAAAAGATACCACATTAAAAAAAACTAGTATAGAAAGAGCACAAGAAAATGTTTGAGTTCACACAGAGCACTGTCTTCTTTTGGGTCTAAAACACTAAGACAATGGGAATGAGCTGTAGGAAGACTTAGTGAGTCTCAGAAAGACAGAAAAGCGTTGAGAAATTCTAAAGCAGCCACGGTTAATAAAAATTGCACTGTGGCAAAAATAATCAAGATGATTTCAGACAGTTATAACCCAGGAAAGTGTTTTCTGAAACAGCTGCTTAATGTGCTGGTACGGACCCCAATGTTAGGCCATGATTAAGAAAAAATTCTGTTTTTATAACAATCTTTTTGCAATCCTTTTGCCTTATCAAGAGATCCACGATGCCTTTTCAGAGAAAAGCAATTCCAATAGCTGGTCAATTTTATAGCCCCTACTACGTGCCAGGCACTGTTCCTCACAACAAACTTATGATATAGATATTATTATAATACCCGTTTTACAGATGAGGAAATTGAGGCATGGAGAGGTTAGATAACTGACTGAAGGTCATGTGGTTAGTAAGTATTGAAGCCAGGATTCAAACATAGGCAGTCTGGCTCTACAGCTTCTGTTTTGGAATTCCATCATATCTCTCTAATACTTGACTTCCAAGAATGAAGACCTGCCATAGAAAGAGTGAACATATGGAGCAACTTCCTCAGGGAATCTGGAAATAAGAAAGTTCTCAGAGACAAAGGATCAATTGAGATTGGCCTCAGCCACAGGTCTGCTACATCAGTTAAGGAGACTGAACAACTCCCAGGACTGTAAACTCCTCGACAGCCACATAAAGGGATTAGCCTCTTTAGAGAGGCAATCTGTTAGTCTCACGTGGCACTGGTGAGTCATGGGAGAGTGGAAAAGGAGTTGATGACCAGGTTTTTGGGCAAGCAGTGTCTGGTAAGCAGGACCCATGGGCTGACTGAAGTGTCCAGTCCTAGTGAGATGCAGATGAATCAGGTCCCCAGCCTAAGAATCCCTGATATTTTATCCTGTGTAGTTTGATTGCAGTGAGGATGTGCCTGGAGCAGGCTACACAAATAACCAGTCTGATAAAAATGAACAACAATCAGTATTTTGATGAATAGACGTGTGTTTATCAGGACAAATCAGCTTCCTTGTATCTGATCAGCTCTGGAGAACTGGAAAGAATGAATTTCTGGAGTCTAGCCCTGCAAGTCCCAGGGCCAGATCTGGAACCAGTTTTACAAGGCACATGCCACCTTACGAGTCTCTTGGCAACCAACCCACCTCTTTCCCTGGTGACAACCTGACTGCACTATACATACGACTTAGAAAAACTGGTAATTCCCTGGTGGTCCAATGGTTAGAACTCCGAGCTTTCACTGCCAAGGGCTCGAGTTCAATCCCTGGTAGGAGCTGCAAGCTATGTAGCAAAAAAAAAAAAAGAAAAGAAAAGAAAAGAAAAATTATACAAGACATCCTAAAAACACATGTGGGGCTTGAAAGTCTGGAAAGATAAAGGCAATGCGATTATATGTCTGAAGTCTTTAATAGTTTGAAATATATGGCTAGGATGAATTGGTAGTTGTTTGCCGATTTCTAGAATAATGAAACTACAATGTAACTTTCAAAAATTAAGGAAGTTGGTTTTGGATAAAGAGGTGTATGTTAGCAGATATAAAATTCATTCCAGGGGGTTGAAAATACAATCCCGTTAGTGTTTATTGGGCACTCGTTAAATGCTGAGTACTGAGCTGGGCATTTCAGAGAGAACATGGAAGGCAAGGGGTAGCAAAGGCCCCATTTTCTGCCCAAAAGTTGTTGGCAGTCCAGCAGTTGAGGGTAAGACAAAGACCCCAAAAGCTGCACTAGAAAACAGGTTAATATGGGTGGAACAAAGGAAACAGAGATCGCATCTTTTGAGACAGTCGGGGTGGGCATCACCAGTCATTCCTCAATGCCATGATAAGACGTCTTTCTGGATTGCTGGGCACAGTGCCATCAGGATCAGTTGCAGCAGAAGTGCCCTCACTCTTTGCCTTGACTCCCTCCACCTGGCATGGCTTCAGCTTCTTATTTGGGGAACTCAGTTTAAGAAGCTGTTTCTTGTCTGCTGATATTTTCTTGAATAAACGGTGCCCCATCTTCAGAAAAACAAGGTCTCCACCTCACTCCTCAGGCTGCCCCTCACAGCTACAGAAACATTTAAAACAATCCCAATAATCCAAAAGAAGAACAGAAAAGGGAGAGAAGATTCCGCCAGCACTCCAGACACACAAGCCATTTCCAGGGCGCTCCCTAGCCTGTCCCAGGTGTGTCCTAATGAGTAGTCTCAATGGGCTAAGGGGTGGCACGGGGACTCCACCACTTCCAGAATGTGCAGGAGCCTGGGATTGGTCACTTCTGAGCTCAGAAGCCCAGGCAGCTTCAAAGACTGGAAATATTTAAGAATGATAAGTGGGCAAGTTGCGAAAGCAAAGGCCTTGAAATCTGGACTGCACACACTTGCTGAAGGAAGGTGGAGGAACAAGAACCAGTAGGTGCTTTTAGGAAGGGGTTGCTCTCCCAAACCCCACCCTAGTCTTTCAGAAGGTCAGCACAGAAAAGGGATTAGGAAATAAAATGAAATGAATCCTCTCTTAATATTACTTTCCAAGTCTTTCAGGTTTTTTTTTTAACTTAATGTTGGTTTTACTCATTGGGAATGAAAGTGACAAAGCCCAAACTTTTTTTTTTTTTAGGCAAAGGGTCAGTGTCAATACCCGTAGGAATAAAACAGTTTTAAAACCTGTTTTACTAAGAGGGGAGTAGTCAAGTAAATGGCCTTTTGCCTTTCAGCTCTGCCTTCATTGGCTGTGTATCTTTATGCAAATTACTGAAATCTCTCAGTCTCAAACTTTCTCATCTGTATCATGGGGATAATAAGCCTACTTAGGATTGTAGTGAGCATTATATGAAAGAACACACATCCTTCCGCACGCTGCCTGGCACATATCAAACTTGACAATACCAGGCTGCACTTCTCATCATTTTAAACCAAAGTCATTGTCAATTAAGGCAAAAAAAAAAAAAAAAAAAAAAGAGCCTTCTTACTGGGATCATACCTCTCTATGGTGCGAATAAATATATTCAGACGTCCTTTGGCTGACGCTTTTAGGACCAGCCAAGGCTCAGCAAAGCCAAGAGTCGTGCAGGAGCGAACCGATTTGTCTGCCAGGAATTCTGGCCAGCGCTTCTTAAATTCGCAGAAGCACACACCCTATGCCCTCGTCTGGGGCCATCCCCGAGCTCCAGCAGGGCTGGAGCAACCGCGGCAGAAGCGCGTTCCTTGGCGTCCACCCAGGAGCCAGACGGACACACCCGCGGGAAGTAAACTTGACCCGACTCTGGAACTCACCGAGCGGCGCGGGCTCAGCGTGGAGCGCGTGGGCGTCCAGGGACCCTCCCGGCGCCCCCCGCCCGGGCTGCCCGCGGGGCGCGCTGCTCACCTGCCAGGCCCGACGGCACCACGGCGGCCAGAAGCAGCAGCAGCAGCAGCAGGGCCGGCGGCGAGAGCAGCCCGAGGCTCCCGTCCGGGCTGCGGCGGGACATCGCTCGGCGGCCGCGATCTCCGCTCGGCTGGACCAGGCGGCTGTTAGCAGAGCGGTTCTGCTGCCGGTGGTGGGGCGGAGCGATGCAGAGGTTGGAGCGTCCTTAACTTTCCTCTCTCGTGAGCCCGGCCTGTTTGGGGCTTTTAGAGGCGAGGAAGGCTCACGTGGCCTTGAGGACAACCTTCGCCCTGCGGGGCCCCAGTCGGGGAAGGGCGGGACCTTTCTGACCCTCTAGCGCCCTGTGGGCAGGGCTGAGACAGTTCACCTGCTAAACTTCTGGGGCCTGCCGAGGCTACGTGCTGCTTTCCCCTCACTCGTCGGGCGGTTTGGCGGTCCTGGGCTGGAACAAATCAGTTCATGTCCACACGGCTAGCCTCTAGGGCCGACCACTCGTCTGCAGCAGCTGGGAGGAGACCCCCTGGCCGTGGAGAAATGCATACCCCTGCCTACACGCAGCTCCGATTCTTCGCCATTCTGGAGAGGTCTTCACTGGTCCTTCTAACTCCAGGTTAGTGCCCTTCCATCTCAGGCTGTTTAACCTAAATCCGTTGACTGTTGCTCAAGACTTTGGATCGTTTGCTTTTCTCTTCATTGGCTGGATCCACCACTGGCGAGTGATTCAGACGGGTCTGAAACCAGATATATCTCCAAACCCCCTGTGAAGTCCCCATTTCTGTGCAGGATCAGTTGAAAGAGACATTGTGAAGTCGGCAGAGGGTGCCCTGGGTGACATTGAGAAGGAGGCAAAAGGCATTTTATTTATTCAGTAAGCATCTGTTGAGCCCCCTTTTGTGTCAGGTACCAGTGATATAAAGACCATTAACAGCATGTCTATGACAGGCAAGTAGGGATAAAACTGTATAAATAAACAGGTACTGGAAGCTGACGTTATCGCCGCAATAGAGCTCTGCTTAAGGGTCTGTGAGGGAACCCAGCTGGGGGCCTAGACACCCCCTTCTTCTCCATCTTTCTTCCAAGCTTAACTGAAGTGTTAATGGGAAGGGAGGAAAAGAGGCACATTTCCTAGAAGGGGAAACACATTTGTAATCGCTAGAAAAGATACAGAACAATTACATCAACTCTCTGTGCAAAATGATAAACACGAGTCCTAAGTCATAATTTTGTTTGGTGACAACACCTATCACAGCACTTGGATGATAATATCATGTAATGAATAGACATGAATGAAGGAATTGAGGACACTGTAAAAATTGCAATGTCCATTTTTCTTCAAGTTAGAAAATAACAGTGAAGGAAAATGATGTACATTTTGATTGTGCCATGTCGAGAAGAGAGCTACAATGGGACATTCAAGGAAGTCAGAAAGAGGAAAACCAATATCGTATATTAACGCATACATGTGGAATCTAGAAAAACGCAAGGCAGAAATAGAGACACAGTTGTAGAGAACAAACATATGGACACCAAGGGAGGGAAAGCGGAGTGGTGGTGGTGGGATGAACTGGGAGATTGGGATTGACATATACACACTAATATGTATAAAATAGATAATTAAAAAAATGTAAAAAGGAAGTTGTGCCACCCCAAATATTTTAGTCATGCTACCCTCCACCACCCTCCTTCACCTTATAACCCTTCCAATCCAAGAAGCAAGTGGTTGGATGCGATCATGTGTAAGATGCCTGATGCGAACTACGAGAGACACTCATTCATCTATTATTTAGTCATCAAATACTTGCCGAATTCCACATTCCAGGCACAGAACAGTAAACAGGACAAAGTCCCTGCCCTCACAGAGCTTGCGTTCTAGTGCGGGAAGCAAGTTATACATGTAAACAAATTAAGTGGATCAGGGTTTATCAGCCTCAGTGCCGTGACATTTTGGACCACGCAATTCTTTGGTGTGGGTGTGGTCCTACACATCCTCTGGTCTTTATGCACTGGAACCTCCCTCTAAGTTGTGACTGTCAGAAACGTCTTCAGTCATTGCCACACGTTCCCCTAGGGAGCAAAGTTGCCCTCAGTTGAGAATCACTGAATTCGAGGATGATAAATCTTGCCTTCTTTAAATTGTCAGTTTACATATCCAGGAGGGAGATGAGCAGCTAAACTCAGCAAAGCTGAGGGGAGGGGGACCAAAGAAGACGTTGACTGTGCAATGTTTTTATCACTTCTGTAGCAGATAGACACGTGCGGTTTGGGCTACTTACCACTCATTACCCAGTTCCTATTACCAATTTTTCATGAATCTGGACCCTATTGGTTTTGGAGTTTCAGTGAACAAAGGAGGAGATATGTTTCCACCAAGAGATACAATAACTGTTTCACTGAATTGGAATTTTAAATTTCTGCCTGGCCTTTATTGGGCTGCTGTGAAAGAAACAGGCAAGAATAGGATTGTAGTGTTGATCAGAGTGAGTGAGTCTGACAATTGAATGAATATAGCATTGCTACTCAGCAGGAGGGGGCAGTAGAAGGAGCTCAGGAGAGTCCCTTGTATCACCATGTCCTCCTGAAAAGGTTAACTAGAGTGCTGTCACCTCTCCTAGGCCGCCCCTCCAGTGACTCAGGCCCCTCACTCCGATGGGCAAAGAACGCCAACCAGCTGGGATGCTGGCCCAAAGCAAAGGGAACAGGAAAAGAGAAGTCATGAATAACTACAGCTGGGGGACCAGTTGTAGAAACAGAGACAGTGGCCTCTGTCTATGTTTCTTCCCTTGCTGTAACATATATGTGGTGGATTCAAAATTTTACAGTTCCAGAATAAAATGTACATCATGTAAATTTGGTTTTTTTCCAAAAGGTATGATTAGCTTAGCATTCAAACACTTATCCATTGACGGTAGAAATTTGAGAATACCAAACTTAAGGTTACTCAGTCTCATTTGGGCTAAATTCTAAGCAAACTTCACCTCCTCCTTATTCTTTCCCCCTTTCCTGAGGCTGATCGTCATTTCAGGGGCTTATGTGTTGACTGGGCATTGAATAGGAGGCATCTATTCTGTGAGCCATCTTCTTGGCTTGGTGGCCTCCAGTGAGATGAAGTTCATCTCTTCCGTCCTCCTTGTGGTACAACAGTGGCAGGAATCCACTGTTGACATCTGAGGCTCTTGGCCTCAGGTCTGGATCCCTATGTGCTCTGTGTATTAGTTAGGTAATGACAAACTCCCCAAGTTCAATGGATTAATGCAACCAAAATGTATTTCTGACTCATATTCCAGACCAGTGTGGGAGTTGCTTAGTTGCTGGCTTTCTTTCATGTAGAAATGTAAGAATCCAGTGTCCTTTCACCTGTGGTTCCACCATTCTCTAAGGCAGATGTTCTAATCTTTCCTCGCTCATATAGTGCCCCGAGCGTCTCAATAATACATTCTTGGGGCTGCAGGCCCAAAGAAATATCTAACAGTTTCTTTCATTAATTAGTTAGGGCCAAACAATTTAGAAGTAGTAATTTACTCGGTGTCCCAGATGGTACTATGTTTTCCTCAAAGATTTATAATATCTCAGGTGCCCCCTTTAGTTCACTGTGGTATGTCCTACTGATAATATTATTTCCTGTGAATATTTAGTATATCCTAGGTACCCCTTGTGAATTCATTGTGATTGTCAAACTGTATGCAGGAACAATCACTCGGGGTCTTGGAATGTTTTCTTCCAGCCAGAGAAGGGGAAAGAATATGGGAAAGTTCTCCTGCTTCATTCCACTGGCGATAACTAGACATACTGCCACACCTAGATGCTGAAGAGGCTGGGAAATGCAGCCTCCAGCTGGGATGTCACCTCTCAGTACGGAAATAAAACACACATTTTTTGGGAAGTCAGCCAGCTGTTTTTGGTACTCTTGGCAACCTCTCCAACCAGACTTGGATTCTGCTGGGTCCTCTGGCTCACTATCAGACCCCTCTGAGCCCTGTGGGGGAGTGTGTGAAGTAGGGAGTCAAAGATACTCCGACTTGGTGTGTGTCAGCCAGTCTCCCCAGATGCCACCTTCGGTCATTGCTTGTCTACAACTCAGATGTCACGTAGGAGACGTAACTCCTTGCAAGTTCATGAGCTACATTCTGGAAAGTTTAAACATAACCTCCTCTGCTCTGGTAACTCTAGACCTAACTGGAGTTCCTATTACCAAATGTTCCCACATCCTACCCCACCCATCAAATAGGCAACTCAACCCCTAGATGGTGCTGGTCCTTGCTGTGTATTTCTCTTAACCACTCTTCAAACTTTTTAGTTGCTTGGATAAGAGTTATTATACATCCTTATAAATTATTACCTTACAAACATTTATTATCTACTAAATACCTTATTATATGTCCTAATTCCAATCTATTGTTCTTAAATATACTTTATGGCGTTTTATTTCAACTGTGCCTTTTAAGTATCCAAGCCAAGCTTTTGAATATTTCAAAACATTTTTCGTTCTCAGGTGCACAAACCTTACATTTTAATGGCTTTGAAGATTTTGGTTTGTGTCTACGCAAGACCACGAATTTTACTCTTTGGTCTTTTTGTTTTCTTCTTCCTTGAGCAATAAACCTCAGCCTCCTAGAATTAACCTAGTAGTGCAAAATTTACTAAGTTAAACATGAATTTCTCAGAAGAAAAGTGTGTAGGGTAATATTTTAGACTACTATTCAACTTCTCTTCTGTGTATTTACTTCTGTAGTTAGTTTTCCCTTTCTTCTTTGCTCTTTTCCTCCATTTTTGTATGTGTAGGTTGTTTTGGTAGTTAAACTGATCATTTGGTACTTGGGGATCAGAATATTGAGTTCAAATTGCTGCAGAACCAAAGAAAAAATGGACATTCCTCAGAAATCCTGGGCTCAAGCCTGATGCCTGTGGAGCTTGTTTTGGTGACTTCTTTTTTTTAATTAATTGATTTATTTTTGGCTGCGTTGGATCTTCTTTGCTGCACGCAGGCTTTCTCTAGTTGCGGCAAGCGGGGTCTGCTGTTTGTTGCCGTGCGCGGGCTTCTCATTGCGGTGGCTTCTCTTTGTTTCGGAGTACAGGCTCTAGGCGCATGGGCTTCAGTAGTTGTAGCACGTGGGCTCAGTAGTTGTGGCTCGCGGGCTCTAGAGTGCAAGTTCAGTAGTTGTGGTGCATGGGTTTAGCTGCTCCACGGCATGTGGGATCTTTCCGGACCAGGGATCAGACCCATGTCCCCTGCATTGGCAGGCGGATTCTTAACAACCGCGCCACCAGGGAAGTCCCTTGATGACTTATAATGCAATTCTGTACTGTCTGCCTATCCTCTCTTCGACTCATTTGCTCGTGCTTTAAAAAAGCTGCAATCCATTATAATTTCCAGACTGCAGGTGTCTTGTAAATTGGGTACAGAAAAGTGGGGCTGCCATTGGTCAGTGATCGTAAGGCCACTAGCATGTCTTGGCTTTGGGACAATGGTATAGGGGTGAGATGTGAATCAAGCATGGGCTGACTGAAGCAGAAGGAGCAGAGGTTAAGAGAGAAGTTTCCGTACAAGTTGAATACTAATTAGATGGTTTATTTTTTTTTCTACAGATGACAACTGTACACTTTTTACCCTGCTGATAGGCATCTTGGTCTCCATCTTTACTTCCAAAGAGGCTGAGAAAGGCACTCCTGAATACTTTTGGGGCCAAGAACATTTTCTGCATTGTTTAAGGGATGTAATCTTTTTTTGCCTGACAGCTCTTTTTTTTTCATGATTTCTCTTTTTCTACCTCTTTTCTAAATTAAATGGCTATATCCTGGAGTAGCTGCCACCAAGTTCCTCAATTTACTTTTCTTCTCCCAGTCTTAACATCTTAGCATTTTCTCCTCATTCTACAGACAGAAGTACAAATGCCAAATAAAAACAATTAGCAAAACACAACGCCTTCTTAGTGGTGTTTAACCTTGACTACGGATGCAAAATATTCCTGTGTTAAATGTCCCCGATCTTCTTTCAGGTTATAAGGAAGGATTTAAGCCTGAATGGTGTGTAACAATGAATAAATGAAAAGTGCTTGATCAATATTTGGTGAGTCGAGTTTACTATTGATAATTTTCAAACGAAGACAGTAAGAACACAAATCAGAGGCAGTTAATTCTTGGAAAGTGGCTACAAATTAACATGTAAATATAACCTGGGGTCAAAACTCAAGGTAATGCTACTTGGAAAAGATCCTAATTCAGTCTAGCTGAGTAAATCAGATGAACATCTCCTGGATACAGGGAATTTCGATATAAACTGTGCATATCAATCTTTCAGAAAACTGCAGTTTGAGAAGGGAGTTCTGAGGAGTGTTGCCAAGAGAAATTTGAATACTGTCTCTGTTAAGAAACATATACTGTCTGCTAGCTCTTTCAATGTAAAGATTTCAATTTAAATCAGAAACAAGAACTAGAACTCCACAACATGGAGTTTGAAAAATATTGCAGACCGAGGGGAAAGGAACATCACCCTGAAAGCTCAGATTTCTAGAAGCTCCCAATTTTAGGCACCCAAAGGAATTTTAGAAAAAAAATTTAGCATATTCTATAGGATATGAGAAAATAGCCTCTCTTTCCTAAGAGAAGAATGTTTATAAAGAAAAACAGGTTGAAAAGCAAATGCATGAGATGAAAGGGGAGATGGATAGAATAAGAAAAGGCTGATAGAAAACTAAAAATTTCATAGTAGAATTGATATTTCCATTGGAGGCTAATAGTAAAGAGGAGGAATTGACACTGTTGAAAATTGAGTCAGTAATTTGAAGGAAAAATTGATGAGGCCCTCCAAAAATTAGAGGGAAAAGATAAAAAGGAAAAGGAATGTCAAGGTGAGAGACACAAAAGAATTCAAAGTCCAGCCTAAGAATGATATTCTTACTGAAGATTAAATCAAATTAAATATTGAATAGAATAGAAGCACTGATCAAAACACTATCAAGAAAACTTTCCTGAACTGAATAAACAAACCTTAGTGTTTTTTCCTGATATGATGTGATGGGAGGTACACAACATCACCTACGTAGTAGTCTTGGCAAAAATGTTTCACCTAAATCAAAGCATGGGGATCACATTTGGCTGGGGCTAGCTTCATAGGCACATGACATGTTCAGTCAAATATACCCCATCTCTCAAGCCTAAACCCATCAGTCTATGGGCCCCGGTCCTGGAGGTTAAACCTTTACGTTTTAGGCTTATCAAAACCTTTGCTCAACAAAGGTAAGTCTCTCCCTAGGGGTAACTGCATACCAACTATTAAGAAAATAGTAGTCTCTGAATTGGTAGATAAGGGGGAGAAAAAAAAAAGGAACTGTGAACATTCCAGTGAAGGGAAAGTGGAAAATGTTACCTGCAAAATAGTAAAAATCAGAGTGATGTGGCCGTTGAAGAATCATCTGGAGACTGTTGAGAGAAAACGTTGTGACCGTGAAATTTTATACTGAGTTAATTTTAGTTCCTGTGTTACAGTAGCAAATGTTTAAGGACGCAGAAAATAGAACTTCCATGAATCATTTTTGAAAGAATTACTTTGATATACTTAGAGAAGAATTTAGAGAAGAATCTTTCAGTCAGTTTAATAACTTCAACTCCCCACATTTAGGAATTGAGTGGGTTCTGTATTCTCAGGTGGATTCTTCAACCTAGGCAGCAGCTTGCCCTTCAGTGATTCCATTAGCAAGACCGTGTTTTTTTCTGCTTCCCCTTCTTGCCCAGTGACACAAGGTGTATTTCTCAAGCTGCATTCTTCACAGTACAACCCATATGGAGTCCTTGCTGTGGTTGATAACTTCTTGGTGCTTTCCTGTTCAGCACTTGCTACCAAGTAATTTGGTTGAAACAGTATTTCAACAAGAATTACATAACAGAAGCCAAGTTGCATAAAAACCATAATGGCCATTTTCATCGCCAAGTAAATTGAGCAATGATTTTCTACATCCTGACAACTCCTCTTGAGTAGTGCATCATGTTTTTAAAAATTGGCTATGAAAAGCAAGTGACTCAGGGGCAATCTATCAGCAGTCATGAAGCTCATTCTCTTACTGTTCTTCTAGGGAATGATCAATATTTTTAATTATGCTTAGGCAGTGGGGGTCCTTTGGTTGAGCTAAACTAGGATTCATGTTTGGATGTGTCTGGTGAATGCATGAGTCCACATGTATCCATCTGCCTGAATCGGATTGTACTGAGGAAGGAAACTGGAAAAGTAGGTTTGTGTGTGGGCAGCTGGGGGAAAGCAGAGCAGGTGGAGAGAAGGATGAGGGGATGGAGAGAAAAGCATGGTGTCTCTTCCATAATTTGCCTGCGCTGTTAACTTGGTTTCAGCTTTTGAAAGAGAAGGGTTTCAGGCAGAAGCAGAAGAAACAGATTTCAAGGAGTTTTTGATACTTGGGGCCATTAGAGCTTTGTTCTGATGCCGGATGACAGCATGGGCCATGGAGTGGAGAAAAAAAGCACGGCTTCCACTGAGTAAAAACTGCATGGGGAGCCCAACTGCATTGACACTGTTAAGATAAAGTGGATATATATGGAAACCCTACGGTAGTGCTGTGAAAAGAGTCCCAAAATGAAATAGTTTAATATCACAGACACCCGTTTGCAAGGTTAATGAAATGAATAATGGTGACCGGGGGGAGGAAGGGAATCAATTGCAAATTGTATGATAACCAAGTTTGTTTTACTGCACGCATGTTTATATATACATTGTTATATACCCAAATGGATATTATTTTTAAATGGGGTTGGGGAAGCGAAGCTGGCTAAGCAAAGGAAAGAAGGGGGAGGGGATACGGGGACATGTGTGTGCCTATGGCTGTTTGGCTTTGTCGTGCAACAGAAACTAACACAGCATTGTGAAGCAATTACACTCCAATAAAGATGTATAAAAAAATTAGGTGGGCATATTATAATGGATGTCTCTGTATGGTGGGCTTGGGGGTGATTTTTCCCCCCACCTGTCAGTATTTTCCCAAAATTCAATGACAAGAATATGGCAGCTTTCTCATCTAAACTTTTAATTTTGCAATATCCATAGGACATATCATTTTATATTAAAAAATATTTGAAGGTGTCTTGACTGAACAAATCCTCCTACTAGATTTGAACTAGAATCAGGAGTTTTAAATTGACTATTGTACACTTTGACACATAAAGTATATTTCAGATCAAGCCTTTTCACTTTGAATAAACGCTTTAACAGTTCCATTCATATAATTTTCGTAGTTGCTGTTATGCTGTTTTTTCAAAGCCTTTCGATGGCCAGAAGCAAAAGCTGGGTGTATGAATCACCTAGGAAGCATTTTCAGAATAATCATGGTTGCTTAATGTCCTGCTATCAATCTGATCTTCTCTGGGCTGGGATTTCAAAAACCTCAGAAGACTTGAACTTCCCCTAGCCTGTGTTGTTGAAAGTTACCAGCCCATATGAGACAGTTGAAATTTCATAACTTAGCCTTAGCAATATGACTCTATATGCCTTTCTATCTCATTTTATCTTTCCTGGGTGAACCCCCTCCTGCTTGACCACTGGATCTGAAATATCTTGCCCTTTCTTTCTACTTTGGATGAGATTGTTCTCCTAGCTTATCCCTTTCCTCTCTTCCTTTCCAAACAATCTATCATTTAAGGGTCAGCTCTAGGCCCAAATCAGACACCTTCAAATAAGCATTTTGGAACACCTGGTAAAAAGTAAGTTTATGCTAGATACTGTAAGAGTCCCGGTTTGTGGCTACTGTCTTGGATTAAGAACTCACTATCTTGTAGTGGGATTTAGGTAAGAGCACAAATCACTACAATGCAAGACAGAATAATACTAAGTGCCATGCAAGTAGGAGTTCTATGAGTTTCAGAGAGGGAGGAATGAGCTCTACTCTGAAGCTGCTTTCATCCATGTTGACCTTTTCCTTCCCTGAACTATTGCTGCACTTATTATTTATACCACTAACTTTGGCCCTTATTCTCTATTTCATGTGTGTTTTATGTGTTTGTACTTTCCTTAAACACCTTGACATCAAGGGAAAGTCATAAATGAATTTTGTTTTCCCCCAGAGTAGCCCAAAACAGTCAGGTACCTGGGTTGTATGGAATTGAATTCCAGCTTAGGTGGATTACATAACAGTGTGGAAGACAGTCACGCAATCATTCCACTGGAGTAATGACTTTAAATGCCCCAAGCTTTAAAAAAGAGACTCCACTAAGTCTCTGCAAATAAACAGTGAGCTAGGTAAGAGCAATGAGCTTGCTCTTTGATCTCCAAGATTGGTCCCTGGCTCTTCCTCTCAACCACGTTTTGCTGCACTAGCTTCACATATGTATTTACATTCTGAAGCTCTTAAGAGAATGACGCTCTGCCTTTTGAGCCATTATGTTTTCCATCAAGCAACTCTTGTTGACACTAGGATCTGATGGCCTAGGGAATGACTTATTTTTGCTTCCCTTCTTATCCTTCTTACCTCCCTTATTCTTTTTTCTTTTCTTTTGGCTGCGCCACGTGAAATACAAGATCTTAGTTCCCCGACCAGGGATCGAACCCGTGCCCCATGCAGTGGAAGTGCAGAGTCTTAACCACTGGACTGCCAGGGAAGTCCCACTGTATACGTTTTAGATATAGGACTTTTACTAGATATTAGATCTGCAAAGTTATCTTGCAGTCTATGGCTTGTCTTTTCATTCTTTTAACAGTGCCTCTCAAAGAGCAGAAAGTCTTAATTTTGGTGAAGCCCAATGTTTTCATCTAGAAGTTTTATTTACAAATTAACTTTTGTACACTATGCAAATTTTGTACACTATTACAAATTAACCTTTGTACACTATGCAAAATTTGGTGAATGTGTTTCTTTCCTGCCTCCTTCCCTCCTTTTTCCCCTCCCCCGTCCCTGCTCCCCTGCCTTGTTTGTTCATTTTCTTCCTTGCCAACTCCTTCATCGTGGTTATGCCATTAATTTGTAATACATCTAAGTTCCTTTATCACTGTTGTTATTCCAGTTTTAGTCTGTCCTCCCTCCCTAATCCTGGTTTATAAATTATATATATTTTCTGAGTAGATGAAACCTTTACGTGTTTCTAAAGGTCAGGACATAGAATGTTATACTCAGAGAATTGTCACGCCTCCCCTCCCCTCCCTTTTATCTTGCTCCAATTCCCACATGTTTTTACACTCCATCCCCATCTACCCCCTGTATATAACCAGTATTATTAGGTTTTGGTTAATCCTTCCTGTTTCTTTTTTTATAAATAAGCTGATATACCCATTTTTTCCTTTTTTCTTACTGAAAGGTATCATACTAAATACTCTTTTACACTTCGCTTGTTTCACTTAAAAATATATCCATGGGCTATGGGAAGATATGTATATGTATAACTGATTCACTTTGTTATAAAGCAAAAACTAACACACCATTGTAAAACAGTTATACTCCAATAAAGGTGTTAAAAAAATGCAAATCAAAACTACAATGAGATATCATCTCACACCAGTCAGAATGGCCATCATCAAAAAATCTACAAACAATAAATGCTGGAGAGGGTGTGGAGAAAAGGGAACACTCTTGCACTGTCGGTGGGAATGTAAATTGATACAGCCACTATGGAGAACAGTATGGAGGTTCCTTAAAAAACTAAAAATAGAATTACCATACAACCCAGCAATCCCACTACTGGGCATATACCCTGAGAAAACCATAATTCAAGAAGAGTCATGTACCAAAATGTTCATTGCAGCTCTATTTACAAAAGCCAGGACATGGAAGCAACCTAAGTGTCCATCAACAGATGAATGGATAAAGAAGATGTGGCACATATATACAATAGAATATTACTCAGCCATAAAAAGAAGCGAAATTGAGTTATTTGTAGTGAGGTGGATGGACCTAGAGTCTGTCATACAGAGTGAAGTAAGTCAGAAAGAGAAAAACAAATACCATATGCTAACACATATATATGGAATCTAAGAAATAAAAAGATCATGAAGAACCTAATAGATAGCTAGTGGGAAGCAGCTGCACAGCACAGGGAGATCAGCTGGGTGCTTGGTGACCACCTAGAGGGGTGGGATAGGGAGGGTGGGAGGGAGGGAGACGCAAGAGGGAAGAGATATGGGAACATATGTATGTATATGTATAACTGATTCACTTTGTTATAAAGCAGAAACTAACAGACCTTTGTAAAGCAATTATACTCCAATAAAGATGTTTATATATATATATATCCATGGCAGTTCATAGAGACCATTATTTCTTACAGCATTTTCTGGATTACCATAGTTTTTAAAAGAGTTTTCAATATATGGGCATTTAGGTTATTTCCAATATTTTGCAATTACAGACAAAGGTGCAATGTGCATATCTATTTTCATATTGTTGGAAGTGTATCTTTAGGAAATCCTAGAAGTGGGATTGTTGGGTCAAAAGGTAAGTACATGGGTAGTTTTGTTATACTAACTTGTTTGCCAAATTCCCCACCAAAAGGATGTACCTGTTTGTATTTCCACCACCAAATAAGAAAGTGCCTGCTTCCACAAGGTCTTTTCAACAGAATGTGTACCAATCTGACAGGTGAAAATTGGTATCTCAGTATTATTTTAACTTACATATCTCTATGAGTAAGTTTGAACATTATTTCATGTATTTGAGTCATTTTTGTATTTCTTTTTGCTAATTATCTGTTCATAGCTTTTCCTCATTTTGTTATTAGGTTTTTTTGTCATTTGTTCCTCACATTTTGAGAGGTCTTCATATATTACGGATACTAGATCTTTATTGGTAATATGTGTTGCAAATATTTTTTCCCAGTTTGTAGTTGTTTTTTGGCTTTTTCTATGGTGAATTTTTTGCCATGCAAAATTGTGTATTTTTGCATAGTCACATTTATGCCTCTAGATTTTGATAATTTAATACTTTTGATAATTTCAAATTTTTTCCCTATACTAATGTTAAAGAAGAGTTTATCCATGTTTTATTCTAATAGTTGTATGTCTTTGTTTTATACTTTTATTTTCCTCATGCATTTGAAGTTTACTCATATGCATGAGTAAATGTACTCATTTTCATGAGTAAATGTACCATTCATCATGGATATAATTTTTTTTCCAAGTGGTCTAGCTGTTATCCCAGAATCATTTATTACAAAAGTCCATCTTTATTACAAATGATTTGAGATGCCGTCTTTATCCATACTAATCTCCATATGTACTTGGTTTTATTCTATGCCACTGGCCTATTCATCTTCCAATTACCACATTGTTTTAATTATAGAGGCTCTATAATATATTTTAATATTTGATTGAGCTAGTCCTCTTTACTTTTGTTTCTTTTTGTGTTGTTTTATCTATGCTTTTTTTTTTTTTTTTTTTGGCTATGCCACGCTGCATGCAGGATATTAGTTCCCTGACCAAGGATTGAACCTTGGCCCCTTGCAGTTGAAGTGCGGAGTCCTAACCACTGGATTGCCAGAGAATTCCCTGTTTTATCTACTCTTGAATGTTTATTTTTTCATATGAACTTTAATAAAACTTAACTTTAATAAAAATTTATCTAACTCCAAAAAACTTTTGTTGGTATTTTACTGAAATTTGAATTTGTTTATTTTTGTGTTAATTTTACGTTACTTTAGAGAGAACTACTATCCTTATGATGTTGAGTCATCTTATCCAAGACCATGGTTTCTAAGAATAATTTTATTATCTCAATAGCAAGTCATATTGTAACATTCATTCACTAAACACTTATTGTATATTTAACATGTGTCAGGTAATGTGCTTGGTGCCAGAGACAGGGTGGTGAGTAAGATAGCTTTAGATTTTATATAACATAGATAAATGAAAGCACAAGTTTCTCCATTAGAGAAACTAGCACACCATTGTAAAGCAATTATACTCCAATAAAGATGTTAAAAGTATATATATACATGTCAAAGTAGCTGAGTCCTTAGATCTTTGATGTTTAATGTGGTGAAGGTTTGCTATGGTTCTATATTATGTTCATACTTTTCTAAATGAAACTCTTTGCATTGTAATGGTTTGCCTTGAAAAGGCCTGAACTGGTACCTTTGAGTGGCTGGAGCTTCAGCAGGACGTCGGTGCATCACTGTGGACCTAATGAGACATTCTTAAAGGCATCATAATTACCAGCTTAACCCAGTTGACAAAATACCTGGATGAATCCAGCTATATGTTTGGTCTGGGTCTCCACTCCACCGTCTGAGCTCTGAAGGAGAAAACCAACCAGCAGAAAAGTTTGGTGCCGTTAAGTATTCAGAAGTCTCAACCTCAAACAGACCCTCAACTCTACCTAGCCAAGCTATTATGGTTGTCAGTTTGCTTTCTCCCTTCAAACTGCTTCAGACTTTCTTCACTCCCTTCCTATTTCCCTTGTTATATCCCTTGTTCTGAGCAGATGGCCCCACCTCCTACTACAGAGAGAAAGTAGAAGCCAGAATGTCATTTTCCCTCTTGCAACCTTACATAAGCACCTGGATTTCCACCCATCTTGTCATTCCAGGCTGTTACAGTAAAGGAGGAATTCTTCCTCTCATCATGTGAGATCAACATCACCACTTGTGTCTGGTCCTTCTGTCTTCTCTTCCCCTTTTACCCCGAATTCAACCTAACGTTATCAAGTGTTTATGCTCTGTTCTCCATCTTTGGCCTCGTTCTTGACTCTTTTGGCAAAACATGTAAACCTGCTCAACGGCCATATTTTACTCTTCTCCTTCATAGCCTAATTTCTTAGGTCATAGGATTTTGTGAGCCTAATTAGAGACAACCGTCATGAATGCAAACAGTATACAGTTACTGAGAAGAGGGAGAGCCTGAAGAAAATATGGGGACAGCTGCAGGCCACCACAGTGTACCGGGGCTTTGGGGCTACATTTGATCTGTGGGGCTCGTGCCATAGGTGAAACAGAAGACTTGCTGGCCTGTGCTGAACTAGGCAATATAAGCAATACAACATATGTGTACGTCTGAAATCAGTTTCTTTATTTGAAAATTTAAAATAACAATAGCAACCCTGCAGCCTTGTTTTGAGGATTAAATGAGCTAAGGGGTATAAAACTACTTACCATGCTACATGCCCAATGAATGTTACCTGTTATTATTTTTGTAAGTGTAATTATGTTATCAGAGGGGCAGGTTTGTGCAACTAAATATGAAAGCATACATATTCAATATGGAAATAAACATAAAGTAATACAGCTGTCTTTGACCTTCAAGTCTGACTAGTGTTTTAGATATTCATTTATTCATTCATAAAGAAACATATGTATCAGGAACTTTGCTAGACCTTAGGGATTACAAAGAAGAATAAGACAAAATCTCTGCTTTCAATGATCTCACAGTCTCAGAGCAGTCAAGGCATAAACCTGTAATTATAATACAGTGTGGTAAGCTCAGTGACTGATAAACACGGGGTACTTTTGGAAGTTCAAAGAAGGATGTATATAGCTTGGGGTGAGGCGAATCAAAGAAATCTTCCTGATTGAAGTGAAACTAGAGCTGACTCTTAAAGTGAGTACGTCTGAGCAAAAGAAAGACTAGGCTCCCTTTTATTTCTTTAAATTCTCTGATTGCCGTGGCTAGGACTTCCAAAACTATGTTGAATAAGAGTGGTGAGAGTGAACATCCTTGTTTTGTTCCTGATCTTACAGGAAATGCTTTCCGTTTTTCACCATTGAGAATGATGGTTGCTATGGGTTTGTCATATATGGCCTTTATTATGTTGAGGTAGATTCCCTCTATGCCCATTTTCTGGAGAGTTTTATCATAAATGGTGTTGAATTTTGTCAGAAGCTCTTTCTGCATCTATTGAGATGATCATGTGGTTTTTATCCTTCAGTTTGTTAACATGGTGTATCACATTGATTGATTTGCATATATTGAAGAATCCTTGCATCCCTGGGATATATCCCACTTGATCATGGTGTATGATCCTGTTAATGTGTTGTTGGATTCTGTTTGCTAATATTTTGTTTAGGATTTTTGCATCTATATTCATCAGTGATATTAGTCTGTAATTTTTGTAGTATCTTTGTCTGGTTTTGGTATCAGGGTGATGGTGGCCTCATAGAGTGAGTTTGGGAGTGTTCCTTCCTCTGCAATTTTTTGGAAGAGTTTGAGAAGGATGGGTGTTAGCTCTTCTCTAAATGTTTGATAGAATTCACCTGTGAAGCCATCTGGTCCTTGACTTTTGTTTGTTGGAAGATTTTTGATCACAGTTTCAATTGCATTACTTGTGATTGGTCTGTTCATATTTTCTGTTTCTTCCTGGTTCAGTCTTGGAAGGTTATACCTTTCTAAGAATTCATCCATTTCTTCGAGGTTGCCCATTTTATTGGCATATAGTTGCTTGTAGTATTCTTTTATGATGCTTTGTATTTCTGTGGTGTCTGTTGTAACTTCACCTTTTTCATTTCTAATTTTATTGACTTGAGTGTTCTCCCTCTTTTTCTTGATGAGTCTGGCTAACGGTTTATCAATTTTGTTTATCTTCTCAAAGAAGCAGCTTTTAGTTTTATTGATCTTTGCTATTGTTTTCTTTGTTTCTATTTCATTTATATCTGCTCTGATCTTTATGATTTCTTTCCTTCTACTAACTTTGTGTTGTCTTTGTCCTTCTTTCTCTAGTTCCTTTAGGTATAAGGTTAGACTGTTTGAGAAATAAAAGGAATACAAATCGGAAAAGAAGAAGTAAAACTGTCACTGTTTGCAGATGACATGATACTATACATAGAGAGTCCTAAAGATGCTACCAGAAAACTACTAGAGCTAATCAATGAATTTGGTACAGTTGCAGGATACAATATTAATGCACAGAAATCTCTGGCATTCCTATACATTAACAACAAAAGATCAGAAAGAGAAATTAAGGAAACAATCCCATTCACCATTGCAACAAAAATAATAAAATACGTAGGAATAAACCTACCTAAGGAGACAAAAGACCTGTATGCAGAAAACTATAAGACACTGGTGAAAGAAATCAAAGATGATACAAACAGATGGAGAGATATACCATGTTCTTGGATTGGAAAAATCAACATCGTGAAAATAACTATACTACCCAAAGCAATCTATGATTCAATGCAATCCTTATCAGACTATCAATGGCATTTTTCACAGAACCAGAACAAAAACTTTCACAATTTGTATGGAAACACAAAAGACCCCGAATAGCCAAAGCAATCTTGAGAAAAATGGAGCTGGAGGAATCAGGCTCCCTGACTTCAGACTATACTACAAAGCTACAGTAATCAAGACAGTATGGTACTGTCACAGAAACAGAAATATAGATCAATGGAACAGGATAGAAAGCCCAGAGATAAACCCACGCACCTATGGTCAACTAAAGGAGGCAAGGATATACAATGTAGAAAAGACAATCACTTCAATAAGTGGTGCTGGGAAAACTGGACAGCTACATGTAAAAGAATGAAATTAGAACACTCCCTAACACCATACACAAAAATAAACTCAAAATGGATTAAAGACCTAAATGTAAGACCAGACACTATAAAACTCTTAGAGGAAAACATAGGAAAAGCACTCCTGGACACAAATCACAGCAAGATCTTTTTTGACCCACATACTAGAGTAATGGAAACAAAAACAAAAATAAACAAATGGGACCTAGTGAAACTTAAAAGCTTTTGCACAGCAAAGGATACCATAAACAAGATGAAAAGACAACCCTCAGAATGGGAGAAGATATTTGCAGATGAAGCAACCAACAAAGGATTAATCTCCAAAATATACAAACAGCTCATGCAGCTCAATATCAAAAAACAAACTACCCAGTCAAAAATGGGTGGAAGACCTAAATGGACTTTTCTCCAAAGAAGACAAACAGATGGTCACAAGGCACGTGAAAAGCTGCTCAACATCACTAATTATTAGAGAAATGCAAATCAAAACTACCATGAAGTATCACCTCACACTGATTAGAATGGGCATCATCAGAAAATCTACAAACAATAAATGCTGGAGAGGGTGTGGAGAAAAGGGAACCCTCTTGCACTGTTGGTGGGGATGTAAACTGATACAACCACTATGGAGAACAGTATGGAAGTTCCTTAAAAAACTAAAAGTAGAATTACCATGTGACCCAGCAATCCCACTACTGGGCATATACCCAGAGAAAACCATATTTCAAAAAGATACATGCACCCCAGTGTTTACTGCAGCATTATTTACAAAAGCCAGGTCATGGAAACAACCTAAATGTCCATTGACAGACAAATGGATAAAGGTGTGGTACATATATACAATGGAATATTACTCAGCCATAAAAAGGAACAAATTGGGTCATTTGTAGAGATGTGGATGGACCTAGAGACTGGTATATAGAGTGAAGTAAGTCAGAAAGAGAAAAACAAATATTGTATATTAGTGTGCATTTGTGGAATCTAGAAAAATGGTACAATTAAACCAGTTTGCAAGGCAGAAATAGAGACACAGATATAAAGAACAAGCGTATGGACACCAAGTGGGGAGAGAGGGGTGGGTGGGATGAACTGGGAGATTGATAGATAACTAATGAGAACCTGCTGTATAGCACAGGGAACTCCACTTTGCTGTGCAGTAGAAACAAACACAACATTGTAAAACAACTATACCACAATAAAAAAATAAATAAATAAAACAAAGTAAAAAATAAAAAATAAATAGAAGAAAGAGGAGGCAGACAGGGGAAAGGTTTTGAAGTTCCTCTGTCCACACAGTTTACTCAAAAGCACGAGAATTCCATGCTTTATTTAGTTGAAAAAATTGTACTACTAAAAAGTTATTTGAAATTCATTGGCCTATCATTCAAATGATATGTAAATAATAAGATATTAAGTGATAATACAAGGATGAGGCAAAACTTTTGTTTCATTGGGAGTGGAACTTAGCAGGAATTGCTGTAGACAGAGTGATACAATGTATCTCAAGGAACCTCCTGGCTGGGAGCCCAGATAGGCTACTACCAATGATGAAATTGCCTAAGTGATGTCACATGGTCCTCAGCTTTGAAGGTGCAGGAAGTTGATTGTCAGCTAATAAGAGATGACCAATCTCTTGAGGACTGCTTCAATTTAAAAATAGGAGATGAGGGACTTCCCTAGTGGCGCAGTGGTTAGGAGTCCTCCTGCCAGTGCAGGGGACTCGGGTTCAATCCCTCGTCCGGGAAGATCCCACACGCCACGGAGCAAATAAGCCCGTGTGCCACAACTACTGAGCCTGTGCTCTAGAGCCCGGGGTCCGCAACAAGAGAAGCCACCGCAATGAGAAGCCTGCGCACCGCAACGAAGAGTAGCCCCCGCTTGGCACAACTAGAGAAAGCCCGTGCGCAGCAGTGAAGACCCAAAGCAGCCATAAATAAATAAATAAATGAATAAATAAAAATAAAAAGAGGAGATGAAAGTAAAAGCCACAATGCATTCATTTATAATAAGAAATAGGAAATTCGTGCCAACTGAAATACCCATGTTGTCGTGACTGGTACACATGCTCCATATAGGCAGGCTAAGCAGTTGTCTTGAGCTCCTGAAGTCAGAACAAAAAGAATTAGCTAGAGCGGGCAGCTGCCTGGTTCAGAACATGGACTCAATTTCCTGTTCTGATTCTTCAAAACCTCAATCTGTGTGATTTCTTAGATTTAAAAATTCTCATGATTGTGGTTATTTGAAAGATGAGATCTCGGGAAACAGGGGTAGGTCTTAGGCAGATAAGCATCTAACCAGAATGTATTTTGGAATAGACACAAATACCACCTGCTGAGGCAGCATCACAAGCTGAGGTCATGTTGAGACATCAGGGGAAAGAAATTAGCAAGGGAACATATACCTGCCAAATTATTAGTGCCACGTTGGCTGTGAAAGTGGCATATCTCTGAACCTTTGAGAGCTAGATAAATCATAGTAACATAAATTCAGAGTATTATGCATATTATCCATTTACATAAAATAATTAAGTGTGGATGCATAAGTATGGATATATATATAAAATATTAGGAGTGGTTTTCCTATATAAAGAAACCTATGTGAAAACATGGGTGTTCTTTATTTTCTTTTTGCTTTATCTGTGATTTCAAAATTTTCTAGAATAAAAATGTGCTACTCATGCAATAAAGAAATAGAAAGTTAGAAAAAAGTAGCATGAGAGAAAAAAGACTGAATGTCTCCCACATTCACTGGAACAGCTAATAGTAGTACAGCTTGGATGGTGTTGGATGTGAACAGGTTAAGACCATAGGGAACACTAAGAAGGGTAGTGGAAAGGGGTGTATTTAAAAGCATGTAGAAAGGGCCATGCTGCTGCACAGAAAGGAATTTCTTTTCCATTTGGACTGAAAAACAGGAAGGGACTATTTTTAGTAGGAGTTTTAAATGCTCCTCCTGTTGGCAGAGCCAGCAACAAAAATATTTATCTTGCATAAAGAATGCACACATAGGGCTTCCCTGGTGGTGCAGTGGTTGAGAGTCCGCCTGCCGATGCAGGGGACGCGGGTTCGTGCCCCGGTCCCGCAAGATCCCACATACCGCCGCGCGGCTGGGCCCCGTGGGCCATGGCCGCTGATCCTGCGCGTCAGTGGGGGTGGGTGGGTGGCGCCCCCCCCTGCCGATGCAGGGGACGCGGGTTCGTGCCCCGGTCCCGCAAGATCCCACATACCGCCGCGCGGCTGGGCCCCGTGGGCCATGGCCGCTGATCCTGCGCGTCCGGAGCCTGTGCTCCGCAATGGGAGAGCCCACAACACTGAGAGGCCCGC